>NW_026042788.1:0-98365 GCF_023856365.1 Brienomyrus brachyistius
TCCTACCTTTGTTAGGCGCGGCATCTGTGTCTTGCAGCTGTTCCCTTGGATAAAGATGTTAATTGTCATGCTTACAGCATCTCGATCTCCGGCGTTTGTGAAGTTGGGATTGATGCTGTCCTGTGTTTTTTTTTTCCTTCCACACTTAAGCTCTGCTTGTTACTGCCCCATAGCGGAGCGCAAGTGAAACGGACTACCGGAGATTTGCACTGTTTTTCTGTTAGTGTGTATAATCAAAATATGACTCAGTTTGGCCAGTTAGAAAAATATGATAATAGAAAAGTATTCTTTTCCTCTCACTTTTTTTTCTTGATTTAATTACCGACTTCACGTACTTACACTGTGTCCCGTTGCACGATGTAATATTGCGAAACTATGATTTTGTGGCAGTGTTTTGTAAAGGAATTTTCCGTTTAATCATCGTCTTAGTATAAAGCTATATGGTTGTTCTGGTATCAGTGGACGTACATTATGTATTTTTTCTTCTCTTGAGCACCATGGTCATGACATGAAGCTCAGTCATTGATTACTCGCAAATGTTAGTAGTCATCCGCTGTTTATCTTGAAGATGTAAAAGTAGTGCGCGTACATCTCCTCGTTAGTATAGTGGTGAGTATCCCCGCCTGTCACGCGGGAGACCGGGGTTCGATTCCCCGACGGGGAGAGTCTGCATCTTTTTGCCTCGGTCTCAAAAGGCACCAAGCTAGAACCGGCCCCGTGTTAGTGGAAACGGGGCTTGTGACTTGTACTCATGCATAATATTCTGCGGGTCGCTCAGCAGCGCAGCATATGAAACTAGACTCGGATTGTAAGTGTGTGGTTTTGATAATTGATGTATGGATGGATGGATCCTTAATAAGAGATATAAACAATAAGGTCCAGTCGCCAACTAATCATGTAAAATACGTCATAAACTCATGGTTGTTAAACCCAGAATAAAAATGAAGACGTATAACTAGGAAAGTCAACTTGCACATTTCAATTTTGGTTCGATATAATCACGTTGTCCTTAACCCTCCAGTGCAGGAGGGGACGGTAATGCGCATCGAATGTTTCCGAACCTGTGTGTGATACAACCGAGGAAGAGCCGATGACTTCGGGGGAGGAGGGGCAGGCGACTCGGAAGAAAAAGCAGCAGAACCCAATGCAGCCTGTAGCCCATTCAAAGGCCTACTGTTGGACCTCTGCTTATTTTGCAATACGTCTTTAGTACGGACTGAAAAATGTCCGATTTCGATGAGTTTGAGAAGCAGTTAAGCGAAAATCGGCAAGGTAAGTTTGGCTTTGAAGATCGGTGTATGCTCCCTGTTTTAGGGTAATAAAGTGGCCGGCGTGTCCTAGCGCCGAGGATGGTGCGGAGGGCACTTCTGCTGGTTCCGAAAAGAAAAGCGCGGCTGGGAAATCGGTGCCTTTTATCCGAGCGCTCGCCGATTCTGAAACCTGCCCGATTCTTCTTCTCCCAGCTGCCGCAGGATCCCCGAAAACTGACCGCTTTGGTAAATCAGTGACATTCTTTGCTTGGCATTGTTATAGAGATCGCTAGGCCTGCATCCATCAGTGCCCGGCGTACATAACATGGACATTTCAATGAAACGTTATTGGGGTGCACTCGATGTGAAAGCCTGCGGTTTTATTTATTTAATTATTTACCATTATACACTTGGATCATAAATTGTGACCCGCGTATTTTCATTCGCAGTAACACACTATGCATGGATGTTTGTTGCAAGCGTTATATTTTCAAGATCACGTTTAAAGTTTTATGCAAATAAAAACGACCGCGACCACTTGATTTAAAGTCCGCACTTAATAACAGTGTTAGTTACTTGGTTTTTAAATACTACGACGAGTTTTCTATATAATGATATGATTTTGTCTCTTTCCGATGCACAATAGCCTTTCCCTTGGGTCCGAAATGCTGGCCCTGTCATCCGTACAGAATAAGTCTTTCTCACACGATCGCCGTTTCTTCATGATGTATAGACTCTAAAAATCAGCCGCGTTCCCTGGAATCATAACAACTGCTTTTAGGTCGTTATTGCAAAGTCTTGCACCTGTATCTACCTTTACAGCGGATAGCAGTAACTAACAATGATGTACAGTTATATAACAATACACATATAACTTCATTAAAGTGCAGAGAATCCAGTAAACTGAATAAACTTAAGCCATACTAACGCAACTGAAATATACAACATGCGTTACAACGGAGTCGAAAGTAGGATTGATTTATGTACCTATCAAATGGCAATCTTGTCATATCAGCTCCTTATCACTAAATCACTAAAATGTCATTCGAAACGACCTGATTCGGCTAGACGAGCACTAAGTGCCGCCGTGTTTGATAAACTAGCAGTTCCAGTCATTCATATCTGCGCTCTGACTATGCCTGCGATTGCGGTAATTGGTTATTACCGATTTACGTAAGATGCATTGGCCGCTCCGTGTCTGTACTTTTGCAGCGGTGCATTACCGTAACGCTGTTATAACTGATGCATGAAGCTGATTCCTCGAGCAGCACCTGCGTTTAAATGCTTCACTGAAAACTGCACCTTCAGGGATTTATTTAAGCTTCTATATGAAGGACCTGCTGGGATAGAAAGGTGATATTTTATTGCTAGTTTAATAAAGTGCTGTCTGTCAGATTGAAACGATATTAATTACCCATCCATCGTCCAACCAGTTATCTTAGTCAGGCTCCCCTGGAGCCTATTCCAGGCAAATTCCCCATACAGAGAGCAGAGGCAAAATTCAGGCCTCCAGACTCGGAGGCGTGAGGCAACTGTACTCACCACTGTGCTCCTATATCATTAATTAGTCTGGTTATGTTTTTATTGTTTCACAACAGACTGACATTCAAGGGGATGTCCTTGTGCCCTTGAAATTATTAGCCATTGAGAGATGGGTGTGTTTGTTTCAGGAGGGTGTGATTGAATATGTGAATTGAATGGAGGTGCTTCATTCTGGTGAGGAAACTGGGGAGTTAGACCCCGTACCACATCTTGGTCTCCGTAAGTGACTTTTAAGGCATAGCGCTGGGTCAGTCAGCATCCAGCACCCCAGGGAAGTTGGTAATATGATTACTCTGTGACTCATGGGCTTCAAACCCACAACCATCCGGACACACATTCATAATCCCTCTGAGTTACACATCTTGGATTTATCGAAATGGATGGTAGGGGGGCAGTCATGTCGCTCCGCCCACCGTCTCACTGGTACCACGGTGTCGTCCCCCAGAGCGGGAGAAGGAGCGACACAAGAAGCGTAGCCGCAGCCGGTCTCTGAGCCGTGGCGAGAAGCACCGCCGCTGGAGCAAGGACTCCAGGGGGCGGAGTCACGAGAAGCGCAGCAGCAGCCGCGACCGCAAGGGTCGTGACCGACGGAGCAGCTCACGCGAGCACAAGAAGCACAGGTACCCCCCCTCACGGTCCCGGTTACAGGCACTGAAGCTGATATCTAGCATGGTTTGAGGCCTCTTAACAAGTTTCTTTCACAATCAACCAATTGGTTTCTTCGTGGTGGGAAGGGGGACTGTACCCATATTAAATTTTAACTGGCGTTTATAAGTAGCCCCCGCCATAGCGATGGGACCTCAAAGCCAGCCTAAAAAGTGGCGCATGGTCACACCCTCATGACCTTAAACTGCCTGCGATCCAAAGTTAAATGTAAACATTCTGCCATCTGTTTGTTTTTGCCAGATTCTGAGTGTTTACACTGTATTGTTTGGGGAAAACAACCTTCTGTTTTGTGTTTGGGCAGCTACTCTCCTCGGAGAAGCCGTAAGAAAAGGACATACAAGTACTGGGATGTTCCCCCTCCGGGATTCGAGCACATCACCCCCATGCAGTACAAGGCAATGCAAGGTTTGGATGCGACGCTTCCATGTGTGCTAGTTCAGTATTGCAAGGTTATGGTATATTGGTTGCAATGAAAGCATTTATTCTGGAGTGCCCTCCTCCCCCCTGCTGGTCAAAGAGGGAATAACACTTGGGATGATTTCAGACAGTGTGAAGAGAGCTTAAACCTAGGGGTTAGAAGCAAATGAAGGCGACGATCCGGATGTTCTGGCCGTCCCTGGTTGGGGTCTTGAAGCCCTTTCTCCTCCCCACAGCTGCAGGGCAGATCCCCACGATAGCTTTACTGGCAACATCCACCACCAGCGGCGTGGCAGTGACGCCCACCCAGGTGCCGATGGTCGGCAGCCAGATGACCCGGCAGGCCAGGCGGCTTTATGTCGGCAACATCCCCTTCGGCCTGACGGAGGTGAGTCCAGGCAAAGTCCCGCGTTGCCTTCTGTCATGCATACTGGTGTCATGTGTAGCTCAGTGAGTTAGGACACTGAGCCGGTCACAAGAAGGTTGTTGGTTCAAATCCCTTGGGCAGCAGAGTGATTTCACCATTGGGCCCCCGAGCGCAGCCCTTAAGCACTATTTGCTCTAGGAACTGTCTGGTCCTGCTTCTTCAATGAAATGTATGTTGCTTTGGATGAAAGTGTCCGCAAAATAAATAGATAAATGTACTAGACTTGTCAGTCATTTTTTTTCTCGTTTGCCTGTTTTGATGTCTTCAGACGTCTGCCTGTCTTCATTCAGTGTGTCTGCCTGTCTTTTTAGGAGGCCATGGCGGATTTCTTCAATACCCAGATGCGATTGGCTGGCTTATGTCAAGGTCCCACCAATCCCGTCCTCGCTGTTCAGATAAACCAGGACAAGAACTTTGCCTTCCTTGAAGTAAGAGTCTTTCCTGCCTAATGGCTGCTGTGTCCAGGCGGAGACCGCAGCCTTCCCTGATTAACGACGTTCTTCGTTCTGCCCTAGTTTCGGTCCGTGGATGAGACCACGCAGGCAATGGCCTTCGACGGCATCATTTTCCAGGGTCAGTCGTTAAAAATCAGGCGGCCCCACGACTATCGCCCCCTGCCTGGCATCTCAGAGCAGCCCGCCTTCCACGTACCAGGTCCGTTTTGCTTGTCGCCGTCATAACCTTAATCTTTATTTACCTTTGAAGAGCCGATCGGCAAGG
The DNA here is from genome assembly GCF_023856365.1 of Brienomyrus brachyistius. Lineage (NCBI taxonomy): Eukaryota > Metazoa > Chordata > Actinopteri > Osteoglossiformes > Mormyridae > Brienomyrus > Brienomyrus brachyistius. Next base: position 5,023 of record NW_026042788.1, read on the forward strand.
CCAGTTTTTTGTACTCGTTACGGACTGACTGTCCTTCGCAAGCTGCGGATGTCTTGTCATATAAAGAGGGAGACTTTCACTTTTATTTACTTAATGTTGTAAATATTTAGCAGACAGTTTTATCCAAAGTGAAGAATGTTTTTTTTTTTTTTTTTTTTTTGAGAAATCAGGGTCAGCCTGTCCCTAGAGCAAACTCGCCGGCCCAGTGGTGTGATCACCAGTGATGTGAACCAGTGATCTTCTGATGATAACGCTGGCATCCTAACCAGCTGAGCCACACACACACACACACAGCTCAGTCACTCACTTCTTACTGTTAACATAGGGGTGTTGTGTGGCTCTGTGATGTTTGCCCATGAAAAGAAGGTTGCTGGTTGGCAGGGTTGGCAGAGTGATTTCACCACTGGGCCCTTGAGCAAGGACCCTAACCCCCAAATTGTTCTAGGGTTGCTGGCTCCTATTCTAGTTAAAAATTCTGGACACACCTACTGAAAATGACTTGTTTTTCAGCAAGATAATGACCCAAAGCCCACCTTGAAGGTTATGCAAGTAGCTTATTACCTTGTGAACTAGGAAAGAGATGGTCCCCACAGCCCCCCAACCTAAACTCTATAGAGCTGGTTTGGGATCAGTTGGATGAGAGTAAGAGTAAGGTAGCCAGCTTGCGCGCAGAACTTGTGGAAACTCGAGGACTGTTGGAGAAACGGTCCAGGTGGGTACATATGTTAGCTGGTTGAGTCCGCAATGCTGTCATCGAAGCCAATGGCTCCTATTTTGAAGAGACAAAAATTTTGTCTTTGCAGTACTTCATATGCATAACTTCCATGCCCAAAGGCCTTTTACTATAAGGTGAATAACAGCTAAAATAGAGACAAATGCATTAAGAGCAGGTGTGTCCATACTTTTGACTGGTGCTGCATGTGTCAGCATCTCCCATGGAGAGCAAGATGGGAGAGACAAAAAACAGTCGTCAAACTGCCCCAGTATTTAGGTATTTTTTTGCTGGAGTTACATTTATCTGATATTATATAGGAGATAACGACGTCATACTGATTTGAAGTTGGCTTATTTCACTCGCGCCGTTTGCTCGTGGTCATTATCCGGCATGTTGACGGTTTGCTGTGATCGGCCGGCTTTGGGCGCCGTGCCGCTCTGTCTGCAGGGGTCGTCTCCACCGTGGTTCCAGACTCGCCACACAAGCTCTTTGTCGGAGGCCTGCCCAACTATCTCAGTGACGATCAGGTACCCCGCCCTCAGTCTCTGTCGCCGGGGAGCCGACCCACAACCCTCCTGTGTTTCTGTCCCACTGCTGCACGTGGAACTCAAGCAGGCATGCACACACACGCACACGCACGCACGCACGCACGCGCACGCACATACATACATAAAATAAACACTCGTCTCTGTGTAACTGATTAGTAGGAAAAGAAAGCCTGTCAAAGTTACCTCACCGCTTAAAATTCATTACAAGATACTGGGGGGTCAAATGTCAGCATCATGTTTAAAGCTAGCTGCTGAAAATAGCCGCACATTTGAGGTTTTTTTTTTTTTTTTTTAAAGATATTCATGGGATTTATTAAACATTTATTAGACATGTAGGTAATGAGTTGACAGTTACATTACGCTCATTGTTTATCCAGCTGTAAATTATGAAGATATTGAGACCCCGCTAATGTAAAAGGTACGTTTCCCAAAACCTCATGTTATCGACTTGCATAGTTGGAACCATTCAGTTGTTATCTAATGTTGTTAGCAAATAACCTTATTAGCAACAAAGGCTTTGGGAAACGTGCCTTACAGCTGGCGGCTTGCCAAACCAGTCACGTAGCCAGTCCCTGTGCTGCCTGTTGCTGGGTACCCTGGAATATTTGTATATCGGGTTAATTGCTGAGTGTTAGTCGGATGAATCAGCCGCGTCGTTTTGCTGCATGAAAATTTAAAATCGAGTCATCTGCGCGTCACCTAACTGACGAATACCTCCACATTGCCGTACACCTGTGTTTGCCCAATCCCAGTCCTCGGGGAACCGCCGACTGTCCACATTTTCGCTCCCTCCTAGCTCCCAGCCAATCAGGAACACCGAATACCTGGTACAGGTGTGCTGAGAGGAAGCAAAAACGTGGACTGACCGGGGGGGTACCCCCGAGGACTGGGCTGGGAAACACTACCATAGACTGTGCTTGAAATGTGGGGGAGATCGACCAAGTCCCCAAACGCTTCAGTATTCGCAGACGTGCCGTGTCTCACGTCCATGTCCGCACACTGAGAACGATGACTTCACATCCCGTTAACAGCGATGGGGAGCTGCGGAAGAATCGTTCCCTACATTGCTGTGTCGCTCGAAAGGCAGAAAATACTTCGGACCTTTTTCCCGGTGAACGATTATCAGCTTCACTGGAGTTTTCACATCGTGCCCCATGCCCTATTCTGTTATGACGTCAGTGATGGATAATATTACCATAACAACATGCACAGATGAGGTCGTCTTACTCTGAAAGTGTTGAAAGGGTCACATTTTAGACATTTTCTACTTCTCATTAGCATCTTTTATGATTTTTTTTTTTTCTTCCTATATCGCCACCCCACTGAAATCGGCCCATTATAGACATAATCCATACAGGCATTTAATAGTTTACCTATTTATTTTGCAAAAGTTAATCGCAAAACGTTTTGCGTCCACCCCTGCATTGTAACATTTTGAGCTCCGGTGTCCCACTCACTTTAGCCTAAACTGTTAAAAATGGCAAGACTCAGCCCACAAGATAGTGATCGCGGTTTCAGTGAAAGGTAAGTGAGAAGTGCAGTCAGTTTGTTTTTCTTTGATTTTTTTCCTCCTTTTCGGATTGTCATCGTAATCTTTCTTATCCAGTGTGAGTCACATGTAATCCAAGTCAAGAGGAAGGCTGTACCAAAGCAGCACTGGGGGGAGAGAGTTTGAATCCAGCAGAACTGTTAATGTATTTCACGTCAAAGCCAGTAAATGTGCCATAGACAGGTGAAATGGAAACCGCTGCTTGTATCCTGGTGTTTACATTTTTTTTGCAGTCCCTGCTACCGCTTTGATACTTACAGCTCTTTCATTTTTGTTCCCCACTTTGTCCCCAGCTAGGGGCCTGTAAGATCGTTAAGTCTTCGCTCATAATTTGTTCAGTAGTACTGACCTACTGCTGCCATGCCAACATGTAACACAAGGCAAGTAAGACATTCCGTCCCTCGCACGGATATCCTCCCTGTCGACGGCCTGCCCCTGTGGGGGGGCTCTGTCCTGGAGTGCTCTTAAGCATATGGGGTCCTTTTTTTGGGGGTTGAAGGCTGGGGAGAGACTTATTATGCTGATCACAGGGTATAAATTTGATTTTTTTTTTTTTTTGCCCCTAAGAGAAGGTAGGAGGTAGCGCCCTCTTGTGGCTGCCAGTGTCCCAGGTGACTCCTTTCTGAAGTCAGTGGTTAATGCGGCTTTACAGTAGATTCCTGTAGAATAAGTGAGGAATGATGTTAGCAGAGCTATTTCGTCCTGTTTGGCTTCAAGCCGTGGCCCCTTTAGCAGGACCCTGTGGCGGCTCTTAGCTTTACCTGTGAGTTTATCTCCTGTAGGCTTTGTCCCTCTAATTAACTGCACCAATGTGGTTCTTGGTTTTAAGAACAGGAAGTCAGTGATTCGGCTGGGTTTGTGTTCTGCCGAGTCGCCCCCCCCCCCTCCACATTGTATACATGGAACACTTAACATATAATTAGCTGTTTTTATTTAGTTTTTTTTTTATATACCATCTAGCTTAATTATTGTGGCCCTTAAAATCAGATGCAACTCGGTCCATATTTCAAAATTCGTAGTTGGAATTATCAGAGAACTTGATTAGGAATTCAGTTGTGTTGTATATGCTGTAGGATGGGGGGGGGGGAATCTGTGTTATCATTCATTGACAAGAATCAAAATAGTTACTTTTGTACGCTCCCAGTAAGTAAGTCATGCAGAAAGGGCACAGGGGGCTTTGAGCTCTAGTGTTGCACCGTAATGTCGAGCCACTTGTCATAAAGCCATTTTCCTGATGTCTTCACTGTTTCCTCATGTCGTTTTGCAAAGTTTAACATGCTGCTTCTCCCACAGTTAAGATTAGCATTTCTAGCGAGGCGCCGTGCCTGGACTGTCGGGCTAATCGCCCCCCCGCGTCTCCTCCTCTTGCCCAGGTGAAGGAACTCTTGACGTCGTTCGGACCTCTTAAGGCCTTCAACCTTGTGAAGGACAGTGCCACGTCACTGTCTAAGGGTTATGCTTTCTGTGAATACGTGGACATCAGTGCCACTGACCAGGTGCGTGAGGTGGGGCAGCAGCTGGAAGGTCTGGGGTGACTCGGGGCTTCCGGATGGAATTGCTGACGCTTGTGTGGGATGCATCCCGCAGGCCGTGGCTGGACTCAATGGCATGCAGCTCGGAGACAAGAAGCTCATCGTCCAGCGGGCAAGCGTGGGGGCTAAGAATGCCAACGCTGTGAGTATTTGCCCTCGGCTGCCGCCTTTCTGATGTCCTAAACCCAACTTGGTTCCTGGGTGCCTCCCAGGAAGCTTAATGCCCCTATTTCTTGGGTTTATTTGGGTCCATGTAAATTTCTCGCTGTTACTCGAGACGATTGGACGATCAGGGGGTATCTGACACTCTTCTCGCCCCCCGGGACAGACGGCCATCATCGAGACGCCGGTGACGCTGCAGGTTCCAGGGCTGCAGCGGCTGCAGAGCTCCGGCATGCCCACGGAGGTGCTGTGCCTCCTCAACATGGTCATGCCCGAGGAGCTGGTGGACGACGAGGACTACGAGGAGATCCTGGAGGACATCCGGGAGGAGTGTTGCAAGTACGGCAACGTGCGCTCCATCGAGATTCCGCGGCCCGTCGATAGCGTGGAGGTGCCTGGCTGTGGCAAGGTGGGACCCGTACTCTCCTGTACCAGTGGCAAAAAGAAGACCTCTGTAGGCACTAAACACAGGCTCATGGGAGCATTTCTTGCACAAAAGTGTTTTGAAAACGGAATAATTTTTTGTGTAAGAAAAACAATCTGATTGGTTCAGATAGACGACGGACGATCTGATTGGTTCAGATAGGCGACGGACAATCTGATTGGTTCAGATAGGCGACGGACAATCTGATTGGTTCAGATAGGCGACGGACAATCTGATTGGTTCAGATAGGCGACGGACAATCTGATTGGTTCAGATAGGCGACGGACAATCTGATTGGTTCAGATAGGCGACGGACAATCTGATTGGTTCAGATAGGCGACGGACAATCTGATTGGTTCAGATAGGCGACGGACAATCTGATTGGTTCAGATAGGCGACGGACAATCTGATTGGCTCAGATAGGCGACGGACAATCTGATTGGCTCAGATAGGCGACGGACAATCTGATTGGCTCAGATAGGCGACGGACAATCTGATTGGCTCAGATAGGCGACGGACAATCTGATTGGCTCAGATAGGCGACGGACAATCTGATTGGCTCAGATAGGCGACGGACAATCTGATTGGCTCAGATAGGCGACGGACAATCTGATTGGCTCAGATAGGCGACGGACAATCTGATTGGCTCAGATAGGCGACGGACAATCTGATTGGCTCAGATAGGCGACGGACAATCTGATTGGCTCAGATAGGCGACGGACAATCTGATTGGCTCAGATAGGCGACGGGACAATCTGATTGGCTCAGATAGGCGACGGACAATCTGATTGGCTCAGATAGGCGACGGACAATCTGATTGGCTCAGATAGGCGACGGACAATCTGATTGGCTCAGATAGGCGACGGACAATCTGATTGGCTCAGATAGGCGACGGACAATCTGATTGGCTCAGATAGGCGACGGACAATCTGATTGGCTCAGATAGGCGACGGACAATCTGATTGGCTCAGATAGGCGACGGACAATCTGATTGGCTCAGATAGGCGACGGACAATTCTGATTGGCTCAGATAGGCGACGGACAATCTGATTGGCTCAGATAGGCGACGGACAATCTGATTGGCTCAGATAGGCGACGGACAATCTGATTGGCTCAGATAGGCGACGGACAATCTGATTGGCTCAGATAGGCGACGGACAATCTGATTGGCTCAGATAGGGCACGGACAATCTGATTGGCTCAGATAGGCGACGGACAATCTGATTGGCTCAGATAGGCGACGGGACAATCTGATTGGCGCTCAGATAGGCGACGGACAATCTGATTGGCTCAGATAGGCGACGGACAATCTGATTGGCTCAGATAGGCGACGGACAATCTGATTGGCTCAGATAGGCGACGGACAATCTGATTGGCTCAGATAGGCGACGGACAATCTGATTGGCTCAGATAGGCGACGGACAATCTGATTGGCTCAGATAGGCGACGGACAATCTGATTGGCTCAGATAGGCGACGGACAATCTGATTGGCTCAGATAGGCGACGGACAATCTGATTGGCTCAGATAGGCGACGGACAATCTGATTGGCTCAGATAGGCGACGGACAATCTGATTGGCTCAGATAGGCGACGGACAATCTGATTGGCTCAGATAGGCGACGGACAAGCTGATTGGCTCAGATAGGCGACGGACAATCTGATTGGCTCAGATAGGCGACGGACAATCTGATTGGCTCAGATAGGCGACGGACAATCTGATTGGCTCAGATAGGCGACGGACAATCTGATTGGCTCAATAGGCGACGGACAATCTGATTGGCTCAGATAGGCGACGGACAATCTGATTGGCTCAGATAGCGACGGACCAATCTGATTGGCTCAGATAGGCGACGGACAATCTGATTGGCTCAGATAGGCGACGGACAATCTGATTGGCTCAGATAGGCGACGGACAATCTGATTGGCTCAGATAGGCGACGACAATTCTGATTGGCTCAGATAGGCGACGGACAATCTGATTGGCTCAGATAGGCGACGGACAATCTGATTGGCTCAGATAGGCGGACGGACAATCTGATTGGCTCAGATAGGCGACGGACAATCTGATTGGCTCAGATAGGCGACGGACAATCTGATTGGCTCAGATAGGCGACGGACAATCTGCCAATCAGATTGTCCGTCGCCTATCTGAACCAATCAGATTGTCCGTCGCCTATCTGAACCAATCAGATTGTCCGTCGCCTATCTGAACCAATCAGATTGTCCGTCGCCTATCTGAACCAATCAGATTGTCCGTCGTCTATCTGAGCCAATCAGATTGTCCGTCGCCTATCTGAGCCAATCAGATTGTCCGTCGCCTATCTGAGCCAATCAGATTGTCCGTCGCCTATCTGAGCCAATCAGATCGTCCGTCGCCTATCTGAGCCAATCAGAGCGTCCGTCGCCTATCTGAGCCAATCAGATCGTCCGTCGCCTATCTGAGCCAATCAGATCGTCCGTCGCCTATCTGAGCCAATCAGATCGTCCGTCGCCTATCTGAGCCAATCAGATCGTCCGTCGCCTATCTGAGCCAATCAGATTGTCCGTCGCCTATCTGAGCCAATCAGATTGTCCGTCGCCTATCTGAGCCAATCAGATCGTCCGTCGCCTATCTGAGCCAATCAGATTGTCCGTCGCCTATCTGAGCCAATCAGATCGTCCGTCGCCTATCTGAGCCAATCAGATCGTCCGTCGCCTATCTGAGCCAATCAGATCGTTCCGTCGCCTATCTGAGCCAATCAGATCGTCCGTCGCCTATCTGAGCCAATCAGATTGTCCGTCGCCTATCTGAGCCAATCAGATTGTCCGTCGCCTATCTGAGCCAATCAGATTGTCCGTCGCCTATCTGAGCCAATCAGATTGTCCGTCGCCTATCTGAGCCAATCAGATTGTCCGTCGCCTATCTGAGCCAATCAGATTGTCCGTCGCCTATCTGAGCCAATCAGATTGTCCCGTCGCCTATCTGAGGCCAATCAGATTGTCCGTCGCCTATCTGAGCCAATCAGATTGTCCGTCGCCTATTCTGAGCCAATCAGATTGTCCGTCGCCTATCTGAGCCAATCAGATTGTCCGTCGCCTATCTGAGCCAATCAGATTGTCCGTCGCCTATCTGAGCCAATCAGATTGTCCGTCGCCTATCTGAGCCAATCAGATTGTCCGTCGCCTATCTGAGCCAATCAGATTGTCCGTCGCCTATCTGAGCCAATCAGATTGTCCGTCGCCTATCTGAGCCAATCAGATTGTCCGTTCGCCTATCTGAGCCAATCAGATTGTCCGTCGCCTATCTGAGCCAATCAGATTGTCCGTCGCCTATCTGAGCCAATCAGATTGTCCGTCGCCTATCTGAGCCAATCAGATTGTCCGTCGCCTATCTGAGCCAATCAGATTGTCCGTCGCCTATCTGAGCCAATCAGATTGTCCGTCGCCTATCTGAGCCAATCAGATTGTCCGTCGCCTATCTGAGCCAATCAGATTGTCCGTCGCCTATCTGAGCCAATCAGATGTCCGTCGCCTATCTGAACCAATCAGATTGTCCGGGTCGCCTAGTCGTGAAGCCAATCAGATTGTCCGTCGCCTATCTGAGCCAATCAGATTGTCCGTCGCCTATCTGAGCCAATCAGATTGTCCGTCGCCTATCTGAGCCAATCAGATGTCCGTCGCCTATCTGAGCCAATCAGATTGTCCGTCGCCTATCTGAGCCAATCAGATTGTCCGTCGCCTATCTGAGCCAATCAGATTGTCCGTCCCTATCGGAGCCAATCAGATCGTCCCGTCGCCTAGCTGAGCCAATCAGATCGTCCGTCGCCTATCTGAACCAATCAGATCGTCCGTCGCCTATCTGAACCAATCAGATCGTCCGTCGCCTATCTGAACCAATCAGATCGTCCGTCGCCTATCTGAGCCAATCAGATCGGTCCCGTCGCCTATCTGAGCCAATCAGATCGTCCGTCGCCTATCTGAGCCAATCAGATCGTCCGTCGCCTATCGTGAGCCAATCAGATCGTCCGTCGCCTATCTGAGCCAATCAGATCGTCCGTCGCCTATCTGAGCCAATCAGATCGTCCGTCGCCTATCTGAGCCAATCAGATCGTCCGTCGCCTATCTGAGCCAATCAGATTGTCCGTCGCCTATCTGGAGCCAATCAGATTGTCCGTCGCCTATCTGAGCCAATCAGATTGTCCGTCGCCTATCTGAGCCAATCAGATTGTCCGTCGCCTATCTGAGCCAATCAGATTGTCCGTCGCCTATCTGAGCCAATCAGATTGTCCGTCGCCTATCTGAACCAATCAGATTGTCCGTCGCCTATCTGAACCAATCAGATTGTCCGTCGCCTATCTGAGCCAATCAGATTGTCCGTCGCCTATCTGAGCCAATCAGATTGTCCGTCGCCTATCTGAGCCAATCAGATTGTCCGTCGCCTATCTGAGCCAATCAGATTGTCCGTCGCCTATCTGAGCCAATCAGATTGTCCGTCGCCTATCTGAGCCAATCAGATTGTCCGTCGCCTATCTGAGCCAATCAGATTGTCCGTCGCCTATCTGAGCCAATCAGATTGTCCGTCGCCTATCTGAGCCAATCAGATTGTCCGTCGCCTATCTGAGCCAATCAGATTGTCCGTCGCCTATCTGAGCCAATCAGATTGTCCGTCGCCTATCTGAGCCAATCAGATTGTCCGTCGCCTATCTGAGCCAATCAGATTGTCCGTCGCCTATCTGAGCAATCAGATTGTCCGTCGCCTATCTGAGCCAATCAGATTGTCCGTCGCCTATCTGAGCCAATCAGATTGTCCGTCGCCTATCTGAGCCAATCAGATTGTCCGTCGCCTATCTGAGCCAATCAGATTGTCCGTCGCCTATCTGAGCCAATCAGATTGTCCGTCGCCTATCTGAGCCAATCAGATTGTCCGTCGCCTATCTGAGCCAATCAGATTGTCCGTCGCCTATCTGAGCCAATCAGATTGTCCGTCGCCTATCTGAGCCAATCAGATTGTCCGTCGCCTATCTGAGCCAATCAGATTGTCCGTCGCCTATCTGAGCCAATCAGATTGTCCGTCGCCTATCTGAGCCAATCAGATTGTCCGTCGCCTATCTGAGCCAATCAGATTGTCCGTCGCCTATCTGAGCCAATCAGATTGTCCGTCGCCTATCTGAGCCAATCAGATTGTCCGTCGCCTATCTGAGCCAATCAGATTGTCCGTCGCCTATCTGAGCCAATCAGATTGTCCGTCGCCTATCTGAGCCAATCAGATTGTCCGTCGCCTATCTGAGCCAATCAGATTGTCCGTCGCCTATCTGAGCCAATCAGATTGTCCGTCGCCTATCTGAGCCAATCAGATTGTCCGTCGCCTATCTGAGCCAATCAGATTGTCCGTCGCCTATCTGAGCCAATCAGATTGTCCGTCGCCTATCTGAGCCAATCAGATTGTCCGTCGCCTATCTGAGCCAATCAGATTGTCCGTCGCCTATCTGAGCCAATCAGATTGTCCGTCGCCTATCTGAGCCAATCAGATTGTCCGTCGCCTATCTGAGCCAATCAGATTGTCCGTCGCCTATCTGAGCCAATCAGATTGTCCGTCGCCTATCTGAGCCAATCAGATTGTCCGTCGCCTATCTGAGCCAATCAGATTGTCCGTCGCCTATCTGAGCCAATCAGATTGTCCGTCGCCTATCTGAGCCAATCAGATTGTCCGTCGCCTATCTGAGCCAATCAGATTGTCCGTCGCCTATCTGAGCCAATCAGATTGTCCGTCGCCTATCTGAGCCAATCAGATTGTCCGTCGCCTATGAGCCAATCAGATTGTCCGTCGCCTATCTGAGCCAATCAGATTGTCCGTCGCCTATCTGAGCCAATCAGATTGTCCGTCGCCTATCTGAGCCAATCAGATTGTCCGTCGCCTATCTGAGCCAATCAGATTGTCCGTCGCCTATCTGAGCCAATCAGATTGTCCGTCCGCCTATCTGAGCCAATCAGATTGTCCGTCGCCTATCTGAGCCAATCAGATTGTCCGTCGCCTATCTGAGCCAATCAGATTGTCCGTCGCCTATCTGAGCCAATCAGATTGTCCGTCGCCTATCTGAACCAATTTTTTGTGTTTGTGAAAACGGGTCTTTAATCGGGGAAACGGAGCGGGTAGAGCAGGACGGAACGCAGGCATTGACAAACTACAATGACGGACAGGGCAAACAGGTAAGACCAGGACTTAAAATAGGTCATGACTAATCAAAGTAATCGGGCAAAGCAGGAGACGATCAGGGAAGCACACGTGGGTAATCAGGGGGCGTGGCACACACGAGGAGCGGACAAGCCGGGCATATATGTATATCTATATAAAACCTCATTAATGAGGGACAGGGAACAGAACGGACAGACAGAACTGGCACAGGGGAAGGAGCCAGGACAAGACTTGACATAAGACAGGAAAGGCAGAGAAACAGATCAGAAAGGGGGACACGGAGGGAACAGGCAGGACAAAAGGACCGGGAGTGAACGAAGGGAACATCGGGGAAAGAGGAGCAGAAGCCAGAGGGACGAGGGACAAAGAGAGGAGGGACAGAGACAGGAGGAACAAAGCGAGGGGGAGCAGAGGCAGGAGGGACAAAGACGGGAGGCCAGGGAGAGAAGGAGGGGGAACCAAGAGGAGCCCGAGGGAGACCCAGCGGGCGACGGGAGGCAGCCGGAAGGGCTGCAGGCGGCCGGGAGGCCGGAGCCGGAGGGGCCGAGGAGATGGGGTGAGGGACAGACGCAGGGACGAAGGAGGGAGTCGGAGGGGAGACCAGGGAAGGGGACGAAGGAGCTGGAAGGGACCCTGGCGAGGGCAAGGAGAGAGGGGGAGCCGCAGCAGACGGCGACGTCCTCCGACACGCCAGAGCGGGAGGACCAGCAGGCGAATGAGGAGCCGCCGTCGGGGGGCCCGCAGGCAACCGATAAGACGCCGGAGGAGGGACCGAGGCAGGGCGACGAGGCCGCGGAGGGGGACCCGCAGACGACAGCCGACCCGGAGGGCCAGGACCCGCAGGCGCCGACCAAGCCCTAGCGCCGGCGAGGGAGGGCGAGCCAGGGGGCTGGGCGGGTGGGACCCCAGCCGTGCGTCTGTGTCCTCTCCCCTTATGGGACACAGACATAAGGACCCGTGGCCGGGGTCGGGCTCGTCGGGGTGAGGGTACCAGAGTCACAGGGGGAGAAGGGACTGGAGTGGGGCCAGGGACTGGAGCTGCAGGCTGCAGAGGGGGCGCCTGCCCGGGAGCTGCAGGCAGGGAAAGCGCCTCGGACGTGGGCGCGGTAGCTGCAGGCAGCGGAGACGGCTGCTCGGGCTCTGGGGCCGCAGGGGGCACTTATTTTATTATATAAAATAAGTGTCACACAACCGGGGTGACATGCCTTGCCTGCTTGTGGGATGAGGAAGACTCAGGGACTGGAAATGGGATTAAAACTGAAGATGTGCTCATTCCTTTGTGTATTTACAAATTTTCCTTCCGTCAGACATGAGGAGTTTGCTGCTATATTTGGCACTAATAGAGATTCTGATGCTGCTATTTTTATTGTCTATTAGTTTGTTATTATTTACAAGTTCTGTTGTGTTTTTGCATTTTTCTCTTCTGGTTAATTAACTGCTGTCTGATTGCTGTGAAGTATGAGTGTGGTGAGTAAGACTCAGGGACTGGAAGTGGGATTACAACTGAAGATAACATGCTTATTCCTTTTTGTATTGTTTACAAATTTCCTTCCGTCAAACATGAGGAGTTTGCTGCTATATTGTGCACTAACAGAGATTCTGATGCTGCTATTTTTATTGTTTATAAATGTGTTATTGTTTCCAAGTTGAGTATTCAATAAATGCTAAATTGAGAAATTTTGTGTATCGTTTGTTATTATTAGTGTGATATTTTACCATGCAAATAGAGGGGAAAACGTCCAATTATCGGCCACAAAAAAATCAGCAGCATATATCGGCCATCGCCTGACCCTGACTCCTAAATATCGGCATCGGCTATTGAAAAACCCATATCGGTCGACCTCTAGTAACAGTACATTCTGTCCAATTCATCCATCGAGTTAAGTCACACACCCACTTGAGGGGGCACTCCGGCAGACGTGAGGATGGGGATGTTCTTTCCGCTATAACATCCACTGCAGAAGTACATCTCGCTCCTGTTCACAGGGCTTACTTCAATGATGAAGCAGGGCTGGTTGTCTGGACAAGTGAAGTTGTCCTGCTGCTGGGTCTCGGTGCCGTTTTTCCACCTAAGCTTGAAGGTGGAAATGTGTTCCAACTTGGTCCCTGGGACTGCAGCATAGCCAAACATCGCGAGCAGCGTCGGCCACACCCACCACCAGAACCATCACACCGTCCTATACACATAAAGAAGAACTAAAACATAGAGTGTTGTGACAATCTATGCGTTAATGTTTGGCAGCATAGGTGATTCGTTAAAATTATACCGAAGAATGGAAAATGTGATATTTAGAATATTTTTTGCCATTTAGTAGCTAATTTAAGCACTTACCCAATGCCTCAATTTGTTTTAGGTCAGTAATGTCTGAGCCAAAAGAATGAATGTATGAATTTAATACAATTCACCCACTCCCACCCACACACAAATCTGAAATTCAATTTATTAAGACACTTCTTAAACATTAGTGCATTAACAAAAAAGGAAAATCTTAAGAGATTCAGTAGGATTTTCTATGTTAGACTTAAGTTAATAGTTCAATAGTTTTTATATATTTCAGTATACCAATTTGACTTTAATGTTGAAACAGATGCTAAAACATGGAATAATTTCATAACTAGAGAAACATGTTATTCACAAACACTAGCAAAGGTAGCTTATAGTTAAACTTACTTAAGTCAGCAAGTCAGGCTACAGTGTGTAAGAATTGTCGTAAACGATAATTTGTCTCAGTCTTACATGACAGAATAAGTAAACAGAAAATATAAAATGGCTGAAACAGCATCATTAACGCCAGCTACAGTAGAGGCGCAGAAAAGGTGTCATGACTGAAGTATTCCCAAACTTTGGAAGACCGCATGCGAGCCTTTTTTGCCGCGTGTTTCTCCAGAGGCTCCGGAGCTCCGCTGGTTGACGCAGCCAAGTTGGCTCATGTGCAGGGGGACAAGCGGCAAATTTCTTTTTTGCAGGGTGGTAGGTGATGTCTCATTAATATTTCTGAGAGAAGTGCTACATGATTGGCCAGTGCATGCCTTACAAAATGGTGCGGCACTGCATCCAAGCCTGCGGCACTCAGAGTCACAAATACAGTGGAAACCATTTGTAGTAATTACGTCTGTCTGGCTGATTTCCAACTAATTGATATTTGTATATTTATTACATGAATATAAGGTAATATAAGGTAATAGAAGAGGTATTTAATGGTTTTCCGTCTGAGGAATTTGCAAAAAACTGCAGTGCATGATGGGTCGGATCTAAAGGCTGCCTAACGTCCTCATCTGTAGGACGACTTACATCAAGACTAGGAAGGTGCATAATGTTCATGCCTGGTTGCGTTTGTTGGTCCAGAAAGTAATTCAATTTCGCCATGTAGGTTACGTTCTTAAAAACTGCTTGGAATATAGCCCGATTATATGCTGTGGGCCTTTTAATTTCTTTGTTTACCAGGTAGGCTACCTTCTTTAAACTGCGTTTTGTTAGACTACATATTTAGGGAGGTCTTTATAAATTTATTGTAGTCTTTATAAATATGTACATAGTTTAGCCTAACCCAGCCACTTAAGGGAGCAAGCCAGCTCAACTAGGTGTCGGTCCCAAGCCCGGATTAATGGGGAGGGTTGGCGTCAAGAAATAAAGAGACTGTATCTTCACTGCATGACTGATGTCAAAATGTGTGAAATATGTGGTTGTATAAATAAATTCATTAAAGTAGGTTAATGATTCTGTGCTGTCTAAATTGTATAGAAAATTTCTACATATAGCCAAACAAATCTCCTCCTGTTTGAAAAGGCATAGAAAAAGCAATTTAGCCACTAAAACTTTACAGTTTTTGTGAGGGACAGTCGAATTCTCTCGTTAAGTTTTTTGTGATCCTGCACCTACACTTTGCCGGCCCCAGGAGGATGGGCTCCCCCTTTGAGTTTGGTCCCTCCCAAGGTTTCTTCCTTCTTGGGAGTTTTTCCATGCTATCGGCGCCTATGGCTTACTCACTGGGGGCTTTGGGTGGGCATGATATAAAGCAAAGCATTTTCCCTTCCAGTTTCCTCCTCTGGTCCACATTGCAGGACCATCAGCCATCAGAAACAGCCCAGACAGTCTCCTTCAGCTTCTTTAGTGTCCTTGGAAGCCAAGGCAGTTTTAGATCTGAGAGGAGGTTTATCAGAAGGACACATATTACGTCGTTTGTCCTGAAATGTAACATGGGGAGGAAAAGTTAAGCGGTTTAGTCAGATTGGAGTCGTTTATTCAGCAGTGGCAGCGCCAGTGACTTAATGCTACAGGTGCTATAGGGGAGTGAGATTATTTAGAGCGGGTGCTTTAGCTTTTCAGCTTATGTAGATGCTGTATAGAAGCACACAGCACGATAAGCTACAGCATGGATAAAATATGATAAAATATGAAATTCTAACGTCTAGCTCACAGAGCCTCTATGTGTACTTTGAAGAAAAAATACACTACAAGTATGCTATAAAAACCGCAAAAATGTCTTACACAATATACAGATTTTACAGATAGTTAAAGAAAAAATGAAACCAATATTTTGGGGGTGCTGTGGGGGTACTATGGTCATTGGAGGAGGAGCTAGAGCCCCCCCCCCAAGCTTTTCCCTGGTGCTGCCACTGTTGTTCAGATTAAAAGTAACCTTGTCATTAATAAACAGTACTCTGATCAAATTTTTGCATGTACAAACACAATCAAAGTTTAACCACATGTTTAGACACAATTCACACACCTGTTACATTTCCATAATGCTAAGACTCTCTACACTTACTTCATCCACTTTCTTGTTTGGTACACAGTCAATTGATGGATGTGTAAGATTATTACCAGACCGTCTGCTGCAAACTCTACAGTTAATGAATGGCTGCAAAAACACACAGACACACAAAAACAGTATTTAAAGAGTGGTGGGCAATAAATACAGTGAGAGAAGGTGTAGTAAAGATATATCTAAAGATTTAAGGCAGAGCTGCTGGACTGCAGGGTTTAATGACACAGAACAATTTTAGAGGAAAGAGCTTCCAAAGCAGGGTCACCTTAAGGCTATATTATACAAAGCAAGTTCATCTAAAAGTATGAACAACAAATCCCGTTTAACTGAACACTGCTCTGTATTAAAATACTGTCCTCCGATCAAGCTAAGTGGTCCTGTAGTTCACTATTTAAAGAGGTAAATTTAAAGGGTAATTCACACTGCGCATCTACCCTGCTCTGACCAGATTTAATTGCCCTTTCACCACAAAACACCACACTGCCATTTAAGGCTGATTTCAACTGCCTGGTAATCCAGCCTTTAAGCCTGTAAACCTACTAAAATTTGAGAATAAGGTGATGGAACTGGCTGTTTGAGGCCACCTATCTATTTGTTACTTTATTGTTGGCTAACTTTCCTCCGCAGGGCATCAAAAAAGTTAACATGAACCTAAATTAATTTGCTAACTGATATGTCCAATGCTCACAGTCACAGTGACTCTTTACTTACCCTCTTGTCCATGAAAATACAGTCAGCCCGATGGTCTGTTGCAGTTGACTTTGGACATTTTGTTGCTCTCAAGAGAATCTCAATGTCAATGTATTCACTGCTGATCTAAATCACATAAACACGTTATATACAAAATTGCCTACAACTGTTTTAAAGGCAATATAACAAACAATAATCACCCAAAAAATGGCAAACTGTCACAGACTTGACTGCAGCAGATTCAGAGAGAAACTGTGAGAAGGTAAAATTGACCAGGGCTGAGATATACAACCATCACTTTCATTGTGAAGAGACATTAAGCATCATATGCATTGAAATTAAAACATCAAAATCAATGTGATTCTCATTAGTTCAGCTTGCAGATGATGAAAGTTTCACACTTTTGTAAACACTTTCTCAGCAGTTACCTTCGGACGGCCCTGGATGTTATAGAAATTCATGTGCTGACGGGTTCCTTGATGAGCATTTTCGACTGCGAGTTTAATGGCCGTCTTGTAGAGTGCAGGGAGACTGTGGTAATCTTGCTGGGCCTCTGTGGAGATAAGCAGAGCTCCATAAGCCAAAACCAGAACCAGCAGGCGGGTCATCTTCCTCTCAGCTTTGAAGGGAGAAGCAGGACTGAGGACACTGATCTGTGGTCCCCTTATCCAGCACGTCCAGGGGCGTGTCCTTCACCCGAAACAAACAGACCTTTGAACAACATTGGAAAACTCTTCAGGATGAATCGAGGCAGGTGGTCAAGTGGGTTTATTGTTATTTCAGCAATATACACAGTACACAGTGAAAGGAAACATTGTTCCTCCTGGACCACGGTGCAAGACAAAGAAGAAAAACAGAAACAACACAAGATGACACAAGTGCGGGCAAGATAGAACTATACAGAGTGAAAGGAGCACAAACAGAGGGAGAAAGTGCAAGATAAACACAAGAGCAACAATACAATACTACAGGACAAGACAGCGCAGTCAAGAACACAGAGTGCAGCCAGAGCTAACCTGAATAGGGGCATCAAGGTTGCCAGGCAGGCAGAGAAACAGAAAATAGAGGTCTACTTCACATACAACAACCCACAGTGGGTGTGGCAGGGAATACAACACATTACAAACTTCAAAGGCAACAACACCGTCACTGTTAACAGCAACGCCCTTTTAGCAAAGGAGCTAAACAGCTTCTTTGCTCGTCTGGAGGAACACAGAGCAGACATAGCCACACTGCCCCCTCCCCCAATCTCCAGCACTCACAGACTCCCTCTGCAGGAACACCACGCGAGAAGGCACATTGCATCTCTAGGTGTGTGGAGTTTAAGACAAGGCAAGTGATGCTACGATAATATAATTCCTTGGTAAGACCCCACCTAGAATATTGTGTGCGGGTTTGGTTACCATACCTTAAGAAGGACATTGCTGCCTTGGAAAAGGTGCAACGTAGGGCAACGAGAATGATTCCTGGTCTTAGAGGAATGTCTAATGAGGAGAGGTTAGCTGAGCTGAATCTGTTTAGCCTCGAGCAAAGGAGACTAAGGGGGGACATAATCCAGGTGTTTAAGATTCTAACAGGTCTGGATGCTGTTCAGCCAAATGGCTATTTCAATGTTAGTTTAAATACCAGAACTCGTGGCCATAAGTGGAAATTAGCTGGAGAACATTTTAAAACGAATTTGATGAAGCATTTCTGTACACAGCGTGTAGTTAGAGTATGGAATAGTCTTCCTGTTATTGTAACACAAGCTAAAACCCTGGGTTCTTTTAAATCAGAGCTAGATAAGATTTTTGAGCTATTAGCTAAGTTCTCCTCAAAGGAGCTTGATGGGCCGAATGGCCTCCTCTCATTTGTAAATCTCTTTGGTTCTTATGAGTCAGCTTACAGAGATGAGGTCCAGAAACTGATAGGTTGGAGTTCAGCAAACAATTTGGCACTAAACAGCACAAAGACAAAGGAATCACTGACTTCAGGAAGGATGGAGGCGACACTGGCCTGCCTAGATGGATGGATGGATGTTTTTATTGACATTGTAAGTACAATGAGATTTAGTTTGGAACGCGCCAGCAGCTACACAGTATATTTACAATTATATAGATTGTGAGGCATAAAATAAGGTGTGAGTAATATAACATAACGACATAATATAAGTAATCATTAATTAATCATTACAGATGGTATGAGGTGTGAACCGCTAGGCTGCTATGGCATGTTTGGTATCAAACCGATGGAAAATCACTCCAGTTTCCAAATCTGGTCAGTGGTTACCACGAAAGTGAATATATCAAAAGTTACACCAGCCTAACGAAAATCATCAATACAAGGGAAATCACTCTGGTCATAAATCTCAAAAGGACTGATACAGACCCCCTTCCGAAAGCCCGCCAAATGGATGGTCAGCCATTGGTCCAGGAGTCGAATTCCTGGTCACTCCTATTCACGAACTTTACACTATAAAACCTGGCACCTCAGAACAAAGCCAGGAGAGGAGAAACAGAAGGGAGGAGAAAACAAAAGACCATCAGCACGAAGAGAGGCAGAGAACATCAGCCCAAGAGAAGAGAAGCCCACAAGAAGCCCTCCTGAAGCCTATCAGTGAAGACCCAGCTGGACAGAGAACTGCAACCAAGCCCAAGCTTCACCAGGAGAGGGAATCAGAGGGGCTCCACTCCAACAACCGCTGCAAACACCGCGCCTCCCTGAGTGCCATCACCCATCAGCTCATCAGCCTCCGCAACCAACTGCCAAGACCCCCCCCCCCCCACTCTGCAACCAAGTAAACAAACTTCCTTTCATTTATAACAACCTAAACTCCTATTCACCTGCTATATTACTTTAGGACAGTATTTCCACAAATTGCTTGCTTTGCAGAACAGTATTTTCCCTTTTAAGGTTACTCATTTTAAATCTGGTCATTGCATTTTCATGATTACATTGTTTGTGTCCACTCCGTTATTTCGTGTTTATTGTTTGTTAGGTGTAATGTCTGTCTTATGTTAGTTATAGGAATAAATGCATGTCTTTTACACAACTTCAGCCTCCGTTCATTGAGTGCTCACAAGAATCCCTGCCTGTGCGATCTACGCTCTGAAACCTCAAATTCGCCTGAAATATCGCGAGACTCTCTCTCATTGGCCGTGAGGGGAGCTTCGCTACCGATCGTTTACATTACCTGGTGACGCAGCTCGTTGGACAAGCCTTCTATTCTAACCCAGGTTATTACGTGATACTGGTTATTAATGAGTTCCATTTAAGTCACACATTAACAGACTCACGGTGTTTCGCAATTGAGTTTGAGCCGACCATTCAGCATAAAAATTGGTTAATAATCACAAGGCACAAGGTTTAAACTTATTCTGAGCACACAATTTAAACTTTTTATGACCGAACGTGCAGTGAAGAAGCGCTACTGTGAACTGGTTGCAAAAGTCGCACTCATGGCAATCTGAAGGCATTTAAGCGGGATCATATGGGCTTATTATAGTTATTTTTATTTCTATTATTAGTAGTTATATTATTTTGTTTTATTTTCGGTGATTTCATTGTAGTTCTTTCGTATTAAACTGCAGTAAACTTTAACCCTATGTCTGACGAGATTCTCAGATGTAGCGCTTTGTTTCCAGGTTCAATTCGGACGAGTGTCTCCGTTTCTATATATCCTGGGAGAGATCTCTCTATTAGCGAACGGGAATACTTGTTATGAGGTTCTAACCTAAATTATGTTGCGCTTGGACATAAGACCGATAGCTTAGTTACCTATCAGGATCATACTCGTATGTGTGTGCCTGCTTTAGACAAAGCAAGTTTAACACAACTTTGCGCTGTGAGCCAAGTGTGTGTCATTTAGAAATTGGGAGTCTCCTGTGCTTGAGACCCACCGTGGTTAAGCACCATTTGCGACGAGATATAGTGCACTCACAATTTAAATCTGTCGCCGTAACGCGTGCGCCGTCTCGCTTCAGTAATTGTTTTAAGGGGTTTTATACTGTGCAAGGCACAGAAGAAGGCCACAAGCAGCATGCGCATGCATTAAATGTGTGTGTCACTCATCTAGCGTCGGCAACCGCCTAGCTATATCTTTGGTTACCTCTAGTGGTCAGGCATAGAACTACCACTCCATTTCGAAATTGCGCCTCTAGTGGCCAGGCATAGAACTACCACTCAATTTCGATATTGCGCCTCTAGTGGCCAGGCATAGAACTACCACTCCATTTTGATTTTGCGCCCCCGGTGGTCAGGCATAGAACTACCACTCCATTTCGATATTGCGCCCCCGGTGGTCAGGCATAGAACTACCACTCCAGTTCGAAATTGCGCCTCTAGTGGTCAGGCATATAACTACCACTCCATTTCGAAATCGCGCCTCTAGTGGTCAGGCATAGAACTACCACTCCATTTCGAAATTGGGCTTCTAGTGGTCAGGCATAGAACTACCACTCAATTTTGAAATTGCGCTTCTAGTGGCAAGCCATAGAAGTACTACTCCATTTCGAAATCGCGCCTCTAGTGGTCAGGCATAGAACTACCACTCCATTTCGATATTGCGCCCCCGGTGGTCAGGCATAGAACTACCACTCCATTTCGAAATTGCGCTTCTAGTGGTCAGGCATAGAACTACCACTCAATTTTGAAATTGCGCTTCTAGTGACAAGCCATAGAACTACTACTCCATTTCGAAATCGCGCCTCTAGTGGTCAGGCATAGAACTACTATTCCATTTCGTAATCGTGCCTCTAGTGGTCAGGCATAGAACTACCACTCCATTTCGAAATTGCGCTCCCGGTGGTCAGGCATAGAACTACCACTCCATTTCGATATTGCGCCCCCGGTGGTCAGGCATAGAAGTACCACTCCATTTCGATATTGCGCCCCCGGTGGTCAGGCATAGAACTACCACTCCAGTTCGAAATTGCGCCTCCAGTGGTCAGGCATAGAACTACCACTCCATTTCAAAATCGCGCCTCCATTGGTCAGGCATAGAACTACAACTCCATTTCGATATTGCGCCCCCGGTGGTCAGGCATAGAACTACCACTCCATTTCGAAATTGCGCTTCTAGTGGTCAGGCATAGAACTACCACTCAATTTTGAAATTGCGCTTCTAGTGGCAAGCCATAGCAGTGCCACTCCATTGAAATTGCACCTCTAGTGGTCCGCCATAGTAGGTTAACAACATCTGAGTTGGGTCTCTGGTGGTCAACTGCGGTGATACAACACGCATAATTGGACACACAGGTTCTTGCCTGAAAGCAGGAATCAACTTCACGGACTAAATCAGTTTGATCACAATACATTAACATCCAATTAGGTTATTGTTGCATAACTAATTGATGTTTACAATTGAATAAGAAACACAATTCATTTGGTTTGATTCCCGTTTAACCTTTTTGATTTATTTTAGGTTTTATTTCACCTTATGCTTTCATTCATTCCCTCTCCCCCAACAAGGGGACTTGCATAGAAGTTCAACCACTATTAACAACAGTAAACCAGTTACGTACACAATCCCATCAGGAAGTCGTTTGGATGTGATCAGTTGAGCCCTTCGGGTGCTGGGTGCTTACCATTCGCTCTCTGTTGGTTGAGCTTGTCTGTGGCTCTGCTGTCACTGCTTGTGATCGTACAGTTTGTCAGAACCGAAGGGGAGTTCTCAGCAATTGGATGCCCAAAAGCGTGTCAGCCCGGCTACACCCACTGACTCATTACGGGCAAGGCTGACAGGTACCTCAGGCGGTCATTACAACTTTTGAGCAGGACTTCGTTTAGGGTGAGTTCTGAGAACGGCCCTAGCTTGGACTCTCACTAGGGTGGGTGATACCTGAAGGCAATTTTGCCAGCCGATAAGCTGAGCTCCACCTGGGTTGTCTCAGTTGTGCATACAGAATACGCCCTTCCAAGTTAACATTGCTGGGGATCGGGGGAGTGGAAGCCGGACTCAGGCTTGCTTGGCTGGGAGAATGATTCCTGGTCTTAGAGGAATGTTTAATGAGGAGAGGTTAGCTGAGCTGAATCTGTTTAGCCTCGAGCAAAGGAGACTAAGGGGGGACATAATCCAGGTGTTAAATCTGGTCATTGCATTACATTTTTTTTGTATCCACTCCTTTATTTCGTGTTTATTGTTTGTTAGGTGTAATGTCTGTCTTATGTTAGTTATATCCATCCATCCATTTTCCAAACTGCTTATCCTACTGGGTCGCGGGTGGTCCGGAACCTATCCCGGAATGTGGAATGGGCACGAGGCAGGGAACAATCCAGGATGGGGGGCAGCCCATCACAGGGCACACTCACACACAAATCGTGATTATATTATTGCACTATACTATATAAATAAAAAGTAAACTTAATACCAGTTGTGGTAATAAAGTGCACAGAGAGTAAGAGAGAGTAGGGTTTCACATAAACGTATGTTCATTAGCATTTAGTATTCTGATGGCTTTGGGGTTAGAAGCTCTTATTAAATCTGGTTGTTCTGCAATGCATACTGCGGTAACGTTTACCAGAGGGCAGAAGTTCAAACATCTCATGTGCTGGGTGCGTGGGATCTTTTTTAAATATAATTATGCATATGTAGAACTAGGGATATGATCCTGTTAAGTATGATAGTTCTGTCTCATTATTGCAGGATCGACATCCATAGTAACTGTGGTGATCTATCCATTTGTGTGCATGTCTGTGTGTGTGTGTGCGAGCGGGTATACCTATCCTACCCCATAGCGTGATAAATACCTGTTTTTTTTTTCCCTTATGGGGACCACGAAACTGAAAACCAGGAAAACTCTATTTTATAAAAATCTGTGACTGCTGTGGAAAAACTAAAAATGCAAAACCTCTTTTATTTTGCTTGGTTACTTATGGTTATGGTTAGGGCAGGGTGGGGGTTAAGATTGTCATAGTTAGCGTTAGCATTTATCCAATAGAAGTCAATGAGCGGGCCCCATAAGGATAGGTATACCCTATGTGTGTGCATGTGTGTGTTTGTCCCATATTGCCTGGGCTTCAGGATACCTCATAACCCGGAACTTCATCAGAAGTAGTTAGAAAATGGATGAATGGATGGATGGATGGATGGATGGATGGATGGATGGATGGATGGACAGATCAATAAAAGTACAGAACATCCATTTTACAAAGAACCATCAACACTAAATGTATGCACTGGTCATGCTCCTGGAAATTAAACTTTTCTGAAAAGCAGCATGTTCATAAATTAGCTGCTGTTATACCTTGGGGGAACAAATGCAGATGAAATTGTAAAACAAACTGCAGTGGCAAAACAGTTCTGGCTGCCTGTGCTGCCCTGCCTGCCCGCCCTCCTGCCCATTACGTCCTGCCTGTGCCACCCTCCTGCCTGCCCTCCTGCCTGTTTACGTCTTTCCTGTGTGCCCTGCTGCCAGTTATTCTGTATTTACATCCGGACTTAACTAATTGAACCATATAAACCATATAAATCAGGACTTTGTTAACCTGACTTCTGCCCTGTGGAGGATGGGCTCCCCCTTTCACTCTGGTTCCTCCAAAGGTTTCTTACTATGACTGAGTTTATCCTTGCCAATGTCGCTTTCTAATTTTTCAGGCTAGATCTTGCTCACTGGGACAATTGGGCAGGGACAAAGTAAAGTGCTTTGAGACAATGTAAGGCTATGAAAATGTACTATACAAAATAAAGTGAATTGACTTGAGTAATGTGGCACAAAGCAACCCTTCTTTGCCACAGGAAATGTCTGGTGCAATTTCTTTTTTAATTGTACATGTCAATTGCATAATACCCTAAACTAATTCATTATTATTTCTATTATTATCATCATCATCAGTATTTCATTAGTATTCCATGGTATTTAGATTTTTCAGGAATCAGTGTGTGTACTGTATACTTTTTAATTTATTTGCACTATGTGTAGTGTCTCTGCAGCTGTATATACTTGCTGCATTATGCACAAGAACTTCCCTCAGGCATCAGTATAGTTAATCAAATGTAATATTTCTTGCTTGTTTATTAAGTTGTTTTAGGTATTTTGTGTGTTCCACTTAATTTAGTGTAATTAGTCCTAGTTGACTCAGGTTTAGTTAGATTTTTCCTTCTGTTGTTCCTCTGCATCATGCTACTGTCATAAAATTTCAATGTCTTACCTAACTTAAGAGTTTTGTGCATTGTGTTTTGGAGAGAAAGAAATCATTACTTTTTTTCTTTAGATTCATCCACTGATTCTATCACCTATGACACATTCCCCCTGAATATTTGTTTGTTTATTTATGTATTTGCTTGGGGGATGGAATTAACAAACAGAAATAACTGAATGAATCAGGGTAGTGAAAAACATTTATAAACTTATCATTTTGGTATTGGTACGATCCTGTTCTGGTTAGTTAGCCGAGGGAGTAAATCATCCGGAGTTTCATCTCTCAATCTCCTCCTACACCCACTCAGCATCACAGTATGGACTCCCCAATGCAACTGATCTGCACGTATTTGTACTCTGGGAGGAAATTGAAGCCCCCATAGGAAAAACTCAAAGCCTACAGACATATGCACAAAACCAGGGGACATGCTCAGTTCTGCAGGCCTGGAAGTGTGAGAGAAGGCTATTTATTGAGTTTCCCCTCTGCCCCTGGTAAAGATGAAACATGCACAAGTCATTAAACACACATATACTTACATGAAAGTCTGACTGATACTGGAGCTTCCAGTGCCCGTAAACCAGGTACTGGGGTACTCCATTTCCTTCTTGATAATTAGCGCCATTGAAAAAAAAAACGGTGCCTTTCCTAATATTAACTGACTCTCAGACAAATGTACTGCTTGAAGACCCTGCCACTATTCGCATTTTCCAGCAGGAGTCACAAATCTTCATTGCATTCAGTTTATTCTCAGATGAGCTCATGCATGTTTCTATGTGCATCTTTACACTTAAACAAATACAGCTAACCTCTGTTGTTATATTCCATATATATTTGTCGTGACTGGCCTTTTTTCTCAAATGATGGATTTCTGAAACTAAAACTGACAGTATTCTAAAATATTTATATTGCCACATCATCGACACATGTTCTAATATGACATAGCATTCCCCTGGACCATAGTGCGACTTAGAGACAAGATATAACATGCCCTTCACGGTAAAACACTAGATAGGTGCAACACTTAATGTCAACGTTGTCAATGTCAATGTTGACTTAATGTCAACGTTAAATTCATGGATTCGCAAATTAAGTAACACGGTTACAGTACAAAAACGAGCAGAGCTGTGTATGGCATGACTATCTCGCGGCGGCGACAAAATATGCTTATCCTTCTAATTATTCAGAAGAAAATATATTTGCAAGCACAGCCGTTCACGGCTTCCGTACAAAAAGCTGTCACTACGCTACAGGAAGAATACACGACCAATATAGGATTTACACAAGTCTGCTTCTTTTGTTTTATTTAGTAACAACTTTCACAAAAATTGACAGCAATACTGCTAAAAGTGCAGATCTGTTGCCAAATTAAATAAACAAAGAAATTAATCATAAAAATATTCAAAGTATATACAGCCAGGGGCGCCGCTAGCAATTTTGGGCCCTATGACAAAATATGAGGTTGGGCCCCCCTACCACACCCATTCAGATCTCTGGGGGCCCCTAAAGGGCGTGGGCCCTTAGAATTGTCCCAACTTTCCCCCCCTTAGCGGCGCCCCTGTATACAGCTAACCATTTCCAATCGAAAAGTACATACAAGTCTCCAATATAAGTTATACAATGGAGCGCAGATAAAACTTTTAAATAGTAATTAACCAAACTATATAAAGAATACAAGTTTGAATACAGGTAATTTGTATAAATTTTACTGTGTTCAGACTGAAAAATCAGCACCAGCCTTACACACATTGCAGTTCTGCTTTTTTCTTCTTTTAGCATAATTACCCGTTTCACGTTCACGAGGCAGAAGATCCCTGCAAATGTGAAAATTCACAAGTAACAGGCACCATTAACCTCAAGCCATAACAGTCTGCTAGCCTGAACAATAGCAAACTCTATGTATTACCAATTATTACGCAGGTTGTCACTTTATCAAATCATGACTGTTACTAAGAAGTGGGAGTGAAACGCGTGTCACGAGATCTCGCGATATTACAACATGACGAGATTTCTCGTTGGAGCGAAAAGCCGTTTCACGAATGCGCTGCAAATGAGCTGCTGTAAATATGTCGGCATCTGACTAAATTACTATAGTAGATACCCCAGACACTTTTGAATCTTTTGTGTGTCAGCATTTCGGGTGCCCGGCGGAAAATATAAATGGCGAAAGGGAGACAGACAAAACACGAACCATCTGTAAGGACTGTAGAAAGCTAATGCCGCACACAGCGGCTAATGCTACTACTAACTACTATGCAAAGCCATTTGCAGCACCATCATAGCTCTTTATTTAAATTCACTGCACCGGTGAAGAAAACATTTTTTAAAAAATGTTATGTTTATTATTGGGTGCTTTCCACTTCATGCACCCACATACAGCGCTAGCTTAAAGCAATGCATTCTGGTCCTGACGCAATGCATCATGGTTATATTTTTTATCGCCCGTTGCATTACGTCACCATGTCACATGGTACCAAAACTCCGCGAGAGCAAGACACATCAGGCAGCACCTCTTAGCAGGCTGCACAGGCTGGATCCGCCTCCATTACGACACAACTTTGCCCTTATTGGCTTAAGATTTTAGTTACATACATGACGTTTGTATATCTGCTATTTCTCCCGAGAAGCAGGTAAAGCGGTAACTGCTTTTCAATTAATTTACTTGGTAAAATTAAATTTAAATAAATGATATGAATATTGTAATAGTACTCGTGAGCTTTGTTTGTTGTTAGTTACTATAATGTTGCGCTGCTTTATTTGTTTAATCGTCTTGTCTGTGAAGACATTCAAGTTAATCAAATAAGAACTGCACTGTACACTGTACATGACCATAAAAACTTTGAATCCTTGAAATAAATGTTTTTGATCTTTTCCTTGGCAGTTATCTTTTTACACAGGGCCTCTATGTACACAATAGTTATTTTTTTCACGACTAACAGTATGGATCAGGAGTTGGTTATTGTAAAAGAAGTAATGTGCATGCAGGTGATATTTGTATAGATTTATATTTACCCCTAGGTGATAAGTTTGACAGTCATTTCTTTTACCGTTTGGCCTCTCGGTTGAACATAATAGTGGCGCGAGCAGCTCCACTTGGTTTTTTAAAAATACTCAGCCATGAACTTTTGGTGAACTCAGGTGAATCCCTTCCTTCAGTAGTAAACCTTGGTAGTTTCAGCCGTTTACACATTGTCTCACTAAAAGGTTGATAATATATTTGTCCTTTTACATAGTGATAAAATATACGCGATAAAAATGTGAATATTCATAGATTCAGGACTAACAAAGTAGCTAACAGAAACTCAGACTAACAAAAGGTGCAAATACATACTCAGTTGGTTCCATTGTGTTGATTACATTATAATGTTTACATTGTAATGATTATATCATGGATATTTGGCATACTTTTTATAAAATCGTAATTCTTATATTCTGCGTTATATAGTGCTAAATAATATTCCATAGATGGATGGACTTTATTAATCCCCGTGGGGAAATTGTGTTTTTTATGTCTCCCTCAACTTACTCTTTGTGGAGTAAGTTGTCCGCGAAGTGCAGCTACCTGTTGGGGCGCCCAGGGAGCTGGGGGTTAAGGGCCTTGCTCAAGGACCCACAGACGTGCTGAGGCTGGGTTAGTTTCAACTGGTGACCTCATTACAGGCACAAGGACTGACCCCTGCCCCCCAACTGTGTATGAGTAGCATTTATGCTGTTTCTTGAGTGTGAGCTAGTACATAAACCAGCTAGTGCTCACCATTGCAAAAATACTCTAGCTTTCTGTCATACACATTTTTTTATTTTCTTACATTGTCCGTTTTTGTTCATAGTCTGTAATATTCTGAATAACGACAATGTAGAGGAAAAACAGATTAAATTCTCCTTGTTTGTAATTTCCCCATGTAATCCACTGCCTTGTGGTAAGAGGTGCAAAAGTCAGACGCGTTGAATGATGAGGATACGATATTGAGTTTAGTTCTTGAGAGGATTTATTCATATGATATTTTAACACACAGTACTTTGAACTGGTTTGTTTGGCGCAAAAGGGCCGATATGCAGACACCATCACACATGGCAAATACGGTCAATGACTGTTTCACTTTGCACCTTCAGCCCTGAGCCGCGTAATCTCAGCACCTTTAATAACAACCATTGCTGCCTCCTACAGGTGGGAATACACTTAGACAATAGTAAATATCACTAAGGCAGGCAAGTACCTCTCGTTTCAAGTGTTGCAATACTATATAACATTATATTATAAACAATAAATACGAATAAATAAAAACATTAAACAAATAAACATAATCAATAATATTCATGAATAATTATGCTTAATATACAAATAAAAGAATAGCTCCTGCAGATGATTTCAGATAACTACTGGAACAATGAGTTCTGGAGGGGAGCAAGCTCTGTTACATGCTATAGAAATGTTGATCTGATTCCTTTCATTATCAGATTGTTACCACTGTTAAAAACCACAGATATTGTATTCTGATTGTATGCATTTCCTTATTAGGGCATGTCAGTTACTTCTGTTAAAAAATCCGTTTATTCTGACGTCGTAAATTTCCTGATCAGAGTTTACCCTCTTTAAAGTGATGGAGGTCCACTTGTGCCAAAGATACATCGATATGCATATGAGATTTCGTTTGTGCCAAAAATATGTAAATAGCACACAGTCCATGTCGACTGAGCATGTGACAAAGAATTTTTCTGTGACAATTCTATTTTGTCAATGAGTTTGTCTGTGGAGCCCCTGAAGGGACCTAATGGTGTCCGCTAATTAGATACCCAGAAATAAACTGTGTGGCTCCTGCCCAAGCATTGCTGCCCAAACAGCAGCTTCCTCCTTATGCCACCGAGGGAGGAGTAGCCAGTGGTTCCCCTGCCCCTTCCCCTCTCCCCCCTGCAGACGAGGATCATAACCATTCAGCACCCGACTCTACCTCCTTCTCGGTGAAGAAGTGCCGTGGCGAAACGCTCAGGCAGCAGGACGAGGTAGCAGAAATTCTTGCCCCTATGTTGGTATGTCCAAATCCTCAAGGGGGAGATAAGGTTTGCTCATCTGACACTGTAGATGAAGGAGTTGAACATAAGAACATAAGAACTATACAAACGAGACGAGGCCATTCGGCCCATCAAGCTCGCTTGGGGAGAACTAAACTAATAGCTCAGAGTCGTTAAAATCTTATCTAGCTCTGATTTAAAGGAACCCAAGGATTCAGCTTGCACTACATTATCAGGAAGACTATTCCATACTCTACACGCTGCGTAAAGAAGTGCTTCCTTAAATCCAGCTTGAAATGTTCTCCCGCTAATTTCCACCTATGGCCACGAGTTCGTGTATTTAAACTAATGCTGAAGTAACTATTTGGTTGAACAGCATCCAAACCTGTTAGAATCTTATATACCTGGATCATGTCCCCCCTCAATCTCCTTTGCTTGAGACTGAACAGATTTAGCTCAAGTAACCGTTCCTCGTATGACATTCCTCTAAGACCAGGAATCATTTTTGTGGCCCTACGCTGCACCTTTTCTAAGGCCACAATGTCCTTTTTAAGATATGGTGACCAAACCTGCACACAATATTCTAGGTGAGGTCTCACCAAGGAATTGTATAATCTTAGCATTACCTCCCTTGACTTAAACTCCACACACCTGGAGATATACCCCAACATCCTATTGGCCTTTTTTATTGCTTCCCCACACTGGCGAGAATGGGACATGGAAGCATCAACATACACACCAAGGTCTTTCTCATGATCAGCTACCTTTATTTCAGTGACACCCATGAAATACCTGTACTTTATATTTCTGCTCCCTAGATGGAGTACCTTATATTTATCGACGTTAAATTTCATCTGCCAGGTATCGGCCCAGTCACTAATTAAATCAAGATCCCGCTGTAGCTGCTGAGCCACTAATTCAGTATCTGCTACACCACCCACCTTGGTGTCATCTGCAAATTTCACCAGTTTACTGTATATATTGGTATCCATATCATTTATGTAAATTAGGAACAATAGTGGTCCTAAAATCGAACCCTGCGGTACCCCACTATGAACGCAAGCCCACTGTGAGTTGAAGGACATTGCCAGTGACCTGCTGGACCCCAGGCAGAACAGGCCTCACCATGCGACAGCCCTTCAGAGACTGGTCCTCCTGCGCATGGACTGGGGCATGATGCATCAGTTTAAACAGGAGCCTGGTAAATCCTGCGAGTGCTACACCAAGCGACTGATGGCAGCATTCTCCAACTACAGTGGGATGGACTCCACAACGGACCGAGAGTGTATGTGATGTAAAATACACTAAGATAGGTAAAAACTCTTTTGTGGACTAAGTAAAACAAACATTTTATGTTCTAGTTTTCTTAAAACTACTGAAACAAATAATTGGCTACACTGCAGTTCCGCTGTTTTGTTTGGCACCCCTGCATGTCGTGCATTGTGTGGAAAAAACCTGAAGGCTGAGGAATGTTACGTAACACAGCTAGAATGTAAAAACTCTCTCTGGTGTAATTCACTGCATAAAACCAATGGTGTTAAGTGTGATGTCTTCTTCATAACACTCCCTGATGTTTGTGTCCGTGACCATGAGATAGGGTGGGCTGCTTTTCTTCCTTCCTTTGACTAGTATTCCTCCTAAATTGTTCATCTGTATTTGCTGCATTGGTACTTGATGTGCGTGTGCCTTGTGTCACGATCGCCATTTAACGGGAGCGGCGGACGGGCAGGAAACAGGCAAGGCAGGCAGGATACGGGGATTTATTAGGAACACGGGGTGCAGGAAACATCTCACGCAGACGGACTTCAATGACGGACACTGAACTCTAGTAAGACATGAACTCAAATAGACAGGACTGATTGAAAATAATCGGACACAGCTGGGTACGATCAGGGAAGCACACGTGGATAATCAGGGGGCGTGGCACACACGGTGGTCAGACTGTCCGGGACCTCCTCGGGGACTAGGGCAGGAAAGTCTGGAGCTGGGTCAGGGACAGGAGTGGGGCCAGGAACAAGAGCCCCAGGGGGCACAGTCATTTGAGGCGGAGGGAGCGCCTCGGGCGTGGGCTCTGGGGCCGCAGGGGGCAGCGGAGGCGGCTGCTCAGGAGCTACGGGCAAAGCAGGCGGCGGCTGCTCGGGCTCTGGGGCCGCAGGGGGCAGCGGAGGCGGCTGCTCGGGCTGCGCAGGAGCTATGGGCGACGAAGGCAACTGCTCAGACGCTGTAGCAGGAACCCAGGACTTTATGCTCAGCCCACTGCTGTTAACTCCGATGACTCACAACTGAGCAGCAATGCACATTTCGAATTCCATCATCAACATCAGGCAGATGACAAGACTGTTGTGGGTCTCATCAATAAAAACGGTGACTCAGCATACAAAGAGGAAGTGTGATGACTATCGGACTGCTGCAGAGCCAACAACCTGTCTCTGAATGTTGACCAAAGAGATGGTTGTTGACGTTAGAAGAACACAAAACACAGAGTGACCACTCTCTGCTGCACATCGATGGCTCATCTGTGGAGATCGTAGAGAGTACCAGATTCCTTGTTGTCCATCTGGCGGAGAATCTCACCAGGTCCTTCAACATCAGCTCCATAGTAAGGAAAGCACAGCAGCACCTCTACTCTCCACGGAAGCTCAGAAAAGCCCATCTCCCATTCTCACACTCTATTGGGGAACTGTTGAAAGCACCCTGAGCAGCTGCATCACGGTCTGCTTTGAGAACTGTGTCGCCTCAGATCACAAGTCCCTACAACAGATAGTGATGACAGGTGAGAAAATCATTGGGAGTATCGTGTTAGAGAAATATGTACTTTTTTTATCATCATTTTGCTAGACGCTTAGAAACAACACCCTGCCGCAGCTTGATCTTAATTGAGCAATAACACGTCTCAAGAACTGTCGCTTGAATATTTCCACCCCATATATGGTGACAAACAATGTTCAATGTCAGTTGCATATCCTGTTTGTGTACCTCAATAAAAGACACTGCGAGGGGAGTTACTCTTTCGAAGTTGGCTGAGTTCGACTGAGAGGCTGACACCTCGAGGTCAGGACCGGGCTTCCCTTTGTAAGGAAAAGTGGTAAAAATGTCCCAAGGTTCTTGGTTGATCATTTGAATGCAGACAATGTTAGGAATTTATGATCATGGGGGAAGCCAGGGAGAGAATGGGGGTTCCAGTTGGCACCACTATGGTGATAAGGATAAGATAAGGTGATAAGAATTGAATTACAATGATCATAAAAGTCTCCACCCTGTCCTGTCCCGTCCCTGTCTCAGGATCCTCACACTCCAGGGGGTCACTCTTTATATGTAAATTCACTCACAACACCTACACACAACACCTTGGTGGGGAGGGCCTTTTTGGGTATAAAGGGGGGTGAAGAACTGTCTTCAATTTGTATCTGAGCTGCCTTTCAGTACCCGGTGTGTCTCTACACTGTATTACATTGTATTATTTTTGCTGTTCAATAAACCATCATTTTGCTGAAACTGCGGAGACTCTGCAAGTGGATTCCCTACACCTTGCAGCAAGTAAAACGTCATCACAGCTGTCTGTGTTGTTCTGT
This sequence comes from Brienomyrus brachyistius, assembly GCF_023856365.1. Classification (NCBI taxonomy): domain Eukaryota; kingdom Metazoa; phylum Chordata; class Actinopteri; order Osteoglossiformes; family Mormyridae; genus Brienomyrus; species Brienomyrus brachyistius. The sequence goes on from NW_026042788.1 coordinate 38,279, forward strand.
GTTCAGAGACTGGTTTGTTTCCAGCGCATCTTCAGAAGAAGATAACCCTAACATATCTCTCCCCTCCATCACAGATATTCACACCACACACTGCATCCGCAAAGCCACCACCATTGTGGATGACCCCACCCACCCCTCACATTATCGTTTCACCCTCCTGCCTTCTGGAAATAGGTCCCGGAGCATTCGGGCCTTCACAGCCAGACTCAAACAGCTTTATCCCCCATGCCGTCAGACTACTGAACTCTCAGGGACTAATCTGATACCACACACACATACACTCATTAACACACTTTATTATTTAACTACTATTTTTTATCTTATTGTCGCCATGTTTACAGTTACTTTTATTTATTTTTATTGCTACCTCATTGGACAACCAAACTGCGCCTTCTCAGTACTGGGTTTACTGTGCTGTTTGTGCTCGTTGGTGTCAGTTGTCCTCTCTTTTTGCACTGTCCTGCAATGTTTGCACAGTTTTTGCTCATTATGCACCATACAGTATGTTGCTAGGTTGGTATGTGTTAGTCTTCTGTTAATTTAAGTAGCACCTTGGTCCGAGGGAAACAGTTTCTTTTGTAACTGTACTATACTCAACTGTGTAAAGTTAAAAATAACATTAAAGACCTACTTGACTTTTACTGAACAGGGGCTAAAGTGAAATTACTTGCTTCTGGGAAAGAACTCCAGCTGAAATTCTGTACAACAATTATGGGAGACATATGGGAAGGACGCGGTGTCAGACCTGCCCCAGTGGGACGAATGTGGTTTTCCTAGTAACAGCAGCTTCAGTCCCAATCAGATAAGCCAGATGCATCTGAAATTAGAGGAACGGGATCAGACTGGTTGCTCAGGGACTAATGTGGTAGAACTAAAACAGAGACAAATTGGACGGTGTTTCAATTGTGGGAAAATGAGACAAAGCAGGCAGAGGAGATGCGGGTGGCAAAGAAGCATGAGATAAGGAATGCAGAGAATGTGGATGAGGGTGAGACTCCTGTGAAAACTGTGTATTGAAAATTAGGGCCATAGTATTGTCATCCATCCTGTCAGGGTATGGAAATACACTGAGGGTAAATGGCCTAATGCAGGAAGTGTCTTAATCCTATAACATCCAGCTGATTCAGGCTGTGGGGGACAGTGTAGTACTGCACTCTTCTGGCTGGGACCTTGAATAAATGAATGAATGTTACATTTATACAGCCCTTTTCTAAGATACACAAAGAGCTTTACAGAAGCACTGGGGAGCCACTTCAACCCAAACGTGAGGCAGCAGGAGAGGGGGCCCAGGCAGAGAGAACAGCCAACAAGACGGGTGCTTCCACAGACAGGACGGGGGCCCCGGCAGACCAACGCTGACGACTCCTGGGACCAAGTCAACAGAGCAGCTGTCGTCATTGTGACTCACCCTCATACATCCATCCATTGTCTAAACCGCTTATGCTACTGGGTCGCGGGGGGTCCAGAGCCTATCCTGGAAGGATCTGTGCACGAGGCAGGGAACAACCCAGGACGGGGGGGCAGCTCATTGCAAGGCACATTCACACACCATTCACACACACATGCACTCCTACGGCCAATTTAGCAAGAGAGAACATGCAAACTCCCCACACATGTGACCCAGGCGGAGACTCGAACCTGAGTCCCAGTGGTGGGAGGTAACAGTGCTAATCACTGCACCACCAAGCAGCCCCACCCTCATACATGATTTCTGATTCTTGATTTTAATCCCCTTTTCTGTTTTTGGCAACATATAAAGTGCTGTGAATGTCACTGTCAGATTGTCATATCATCCTCCAGTTGTCCCTTGTCACCCTGGATGCACATTGAGTGTTTGCTAAATATTTTATCTTGTAGTGTTCCTGATTTTTTCCTGTGTTTTAATTTGCAATTCTCAAATTTCATGACTGGCATCCGTGGGGACGATTAATTAAACCTGTTAACTCTGCACTTCAATTTCAAACTGTTGGTAACATGTGTACATATTTTTGTCTGATCTTTTCACCACCAGGTGGCGATATAGCAACTCCAGAGTTATTGATGGCTAGAACAAAAAAAACACAGTAACACAGAGGTGTAGCTAAAAATTCTGGGCCCCTGACAGAATGTCACCTTGCGCCCTCTGTCGAATTTTACATTCTGTGAAAGAGATTTGTTGAGCCATCTTCCAATGTAATCCAATCCAGCTCTTTATTTGAAAAGCACTTTAAACAACCTTATGGACCAAAGTGCTGCACAAAGGAATAAATAAAAACATTCACACACTTAAAAACGAAGTAAAAGAAATTTAATAAAAACCAAAACATTCAATGTGAGTAAAAGGCCATTAATAAAAATTTAAAAAAATCTATTAATTAATAAAGAAAAGGCTAAGATTAAAATAAGATTTACTATTAAAATTAACATCTCACAATGTGTCAAAGGTGAAGGAGAAGAGATTAGAAGAGATTTAAAAACGGACAGAGGGGATTCCTCTCTAATGTGAAAAGGCAAGTCATTCCACATTTTAGGAGCTGCGACTGCAAAGGCTCGATCCCCTCTAAGCTCACGCTGAGTCTTAGGAACCGTCAGGAACAGCTGATCAGCTGACCTGAGAGAGCGGGTGGGGGTGTAAGGGTGAAGCAGCTCACACAGGTCAGATGGAGCAAGACCACTGAGGGCTTTAAAAGCAAATAACAGAATTTTAAAATGAATCCTAAAATGTACGGGCAGCCAGTGGAGTGAGGCTAAAATGGGGGAGACATGCTCATATTTCCATGTGCGGCAGCATTTTGAACCTTCTGGAGGTGAACAATAGTGGAGCCTCTAACCCCAACATAGAGGGCGTTACAGTGGTCCAAACTAGTAGTGACAAAAGAGTGGATTACTGTCTCAAAGTGCTGCCTAGAAAGAATTGGCTTTATTTTGGCCAACTGCCTCAATTGTAAAAAGCTTGACTTGACAACTAACCTTATCTGAGTGTCAAACTTAAGGTTGGTGTCGACTTTAACCCCTAGGTGTGTGATGACTGGTTTACAATATTGTTCCAAGGAACCTAAAATTACAGTGGAGGTCAGAGGAGTGGAGTTACCAAAAACCAACACTTCTGTCCATTACCTCCCCACTTCCTTGTTAGTTACAATATTTGTTCTGCATTACTGTACTGCTTTGGAGCCTTTTGATATTAAGGTGAATAACACAGGTGAAAAATTAAGGTGAAAAAAGAGACAGATGCATTGACAGCAGTCGTGGCCACACTTTGGACTGGGAGTGTAAGAGCAAAGGAAACTGAATCCACTATGTTCTGTCCTGTAAATTTTTATTAAACACCACATGACACACATACGAGTCCTGTTTTAACTTTCAGGGCTGATGGTCTGCAGCCTGGCTTGTGTTCTACAGTGCAGCGCAGGTGCAGTCACTGTGCTGAGCCCGGCGTTATATTAATGACGCAGCCTTTCACACTGACCAGTGAGAAATAACCTTGAAAATGACTGTGCTCTTTGTGGTTCTCCTTTTTTCTTACCACCAAGCAAGAGACTAAACATATTTTCTACTTATCAGTTATCAGAAATCAGAAATGTCATGCAGTAATCAGAGGTTAGACAGCAAGAATGACTTTTGTATTTTTATCTTTTGTCAATCTTTTATCCAGCGACTACTAATTCTCATCGGGGTCTGGAGAGGGTGGGACCTGTCCCAGGAAGCACAGAGCACAGGCCTGCATGGGATGCCATTCCACACAAGCAAAAACAATTAAGATGGTCAGATTTGCCTCACTGTGTGATTTTGACTGAAAGATGAACTAAGCACAGTCTTGTGTGTATAAAAATGCGTAGATTCATTTAACTTTAACAATGAGATTCAGCAACATGACCTTATAGTGTTAATGATCGGTATCTTACTGGTATTAACTGAATTATGCAAAATTCTACATTATTCTATATTATTGCACCCAAATTGTTCATACTGACTAAATGTAATTACTGACATCCTGGACATACTGCTTTTTAGGTTTGAATTTAAAATGTTAGTAGACAAATTCATGCTGTCAATAACATCTCACTTGCTCACCCACTTTTAGATAAAAATACCCTTTGTGGTTTTTCTAGTGAAGCAGTGGGCCTGAGCTGAGGACCTGATGGTTGTGTGGTTTTCGCTCACTGAGAAGAGAGACACAAACACCCTGCTCTCAGTCGGTCAGTCTTCCTGTAAAATGCAGAGGTGAGACTGCTAGTGGAAAATTACTGACTGCAGCGTCAACAACACATATAAACAGCAGCACAAACAAAATGTTCCACAAATGCAGGACATCTGTATGCTTACAGCACACATCAGACACGCTGACCCTCAGCACTGAGCTCCTCCAGGCTCTGTGCTCTCCCTCTTCTCTTCAATTTCTACACAAATCACTGCTGCTCCAGTGAAGATCCTGAATTTTGCAGGTGATACTACTGTGTTTGCCATCATAACTGAAGGTGATGAGTCTGCCTACAGACTGGAAGTCGTACAGCTGACCATCCAGTTCTGAACTCACATTATCCCAAATGTCCACATGCTTAGACTCCTCTCATCATCAGGGAGGAGCGTCCCTTGGCACTGTAGAGTAGATGGATGAGAGCAGGCTGATAACAAGGCTGTCATCAATTTTATGTGACACCTCTCACCCCCCCAGCAGACTATGGAGGCCCGTAAGGGCAGCTCCTTCAGTAAGAGACTCAGACACCCGGCGTGTGACAGAACGGTACCGCAGGTCATTGGGCCCCACAGCAGTCAGGCTTTATAATCTGCACTCTGCTCATTGAACTTTTCCCCTGTTCACTGTCTTCTGATACAGTTTCTATCTGCTGCTGATCTGCAATATTGTTCCTCCTTATTCACTGATGTGCAGTGTTGCATTGAGCCAGTGCATTATGCCCTGTGTGGCAGCTTCCTTTGGGAGGCTAATATCTGGCACATGAGCAATAATGTTACATGCAATAGGATTGTGTATAAGTTAAGGATTGTGTATAAGTTAATTTTAATATTCCTATAATATTCCTCTGTATGTAATATATTCTTATTTTTTGTTTCTATTATTACCCTATATTTATATATACATCCATTTCTTTTACATTCATAATGATGTTGTTTGTTGTTTTGTGCCCCACTGCTCTTGTAACAAGCCTCAGTCTTGACTCTCCCTTTTAAGGTCTTGGCCTTAAATCACACTCGATATAGGTGGTGTCGTCCCCATCACCCTGACCAGGATACATGCTGTAAGATTAATGGATGGTGTTTATCTGTGTGATGAAAAAGAATGTGAATAAAACAAAAATGTACCATTATAAATGGGAGCCCTAGGATGTGTGGTGGTTAGAGATGTGGACTGATGAGAATTTTGCTTTTCTAAAGTTCTGTTGTGAAAACTGTACATTCCGTTCCATGTACAGTAGTGATATGTAGCAATCATGTGCTCCAGTCAAATGTCCAGCTGCATGAATAATAATGGTGGCTTGTTTGGATAAAATAACTTAGGCTGAATACTTGAAAGCGTGACCTGGGTGAGGTAGAGAGGAAACAGGGTCTTACAAGAAGCAGATATTGTTCTGTCTGTGTGGTTTTTACTCTTTGCAAAGTGAGTCCAGCACAGTGCAGTCAGTGGGTCAGTCTTCCTGAGCTGCATCTAACCAGTGGAAACATCTGCAGCACTGCAGAGAAGCACTCAGCAGACAAACAAACCCAAACAGCTTACAGCTGTATGTCACTTTTGGACAGAGGTGGACAAAGTACACAACTTCACTACTTGAGTTAAGTATAGATACTCCTCGTCAAATAATACTCAAAGTTTTTCAGTTAATTTTTTACTTCAGTTAAAGTACTGGAGTATTTGCATCTAAAAATACTTAAGTATTCAAAAGTACATTATGTTTTAAATGCAAGACATTTTTCAGAACCTAATGACTCCTGAACACCCCACTGAATACACTGACTGGCTTGTACATCTTGTAGAATAAAAAGCTTGTGGAATATGATACAATGACTATAGAAACACAACTGACATAACAAAAGTACAGCCATTGTCATTTTCATCTTATTTAACACCCCCCACCCCACTCACACAAAAGAGCATGGTAGTGTTCTTACAGAGCCGTAGCAGTGTGTGTGTGTGCATGTGTGCATGTGTGTTTGTGTGTGTGTGTGTCTATGTGTGTGTGTGTTTGTGTGTCTGTGTATGTTTGTGTGTGTGTCTATGTGTGTGTATGTTTGTGAGCCAAGTAACAAGACAGGGAGCAAGAAACAAAACTCCTCTTTCTTAATTATCCACATCGTTATTAACGACACAGGTATATATACAGGTACATATACAGGTACATGTATATACTCAAAAATACATCCAGAACACACAATTAAATGAAAAACGTAATTTAAGAACACTTGAAATTTTCATTCAGTTTCTTTCATCTGTTTAATATAATCGATCAGTCCCTGTGCGTTTGCCCCAAACCATTCAGCATGGTACACAAGGGAGACAAGTAAGCATGTGTGACATCAAAGAACTGATTGCAGCAACTCAGCCTTTCCACAACATTAAAGCCGCTTATTCCCCCCCATGCCATGAAGAAATAATCTCTGTGGCTCCCCTCTCCCCCTCCCTCAGCCCCCAGTCTGGCTTGAACATTTGCACTTCCAGTAAAAATGCGCCCCAAACACACTGACACCAAACTCAGCACCGGTGCTCCGTAAAATCCCGTGATTCAGTCTCAGAAGCACTGGCTCCCCTGCCCTCCTCTGAACATTATTAAAGCTACACCCTGAACACTCTGTGTGACTGACATGAATGAGAAGCATCTTTATTCATAATCTCTGTAGCGGAGGTCAGAATACAGAGTGTCATTATTCCCGTCTTTCTTCTGTCTCCTGGGTTTTGGCTTCTTAAGGTTCAGGGCAGCGTAATTCAGTGTGTCCTCGTCATGGCACTGTGGAGACAAAGATGGCAGAATTGGATGGATCAAATCGGTTTGCTATTACCTATTTTCACAAATAGCACTTAAAATGCTGATCCCAGGATGGAAATCAGTCTGAGGTTCATTTGTTTTACTGACGATTTGTAATTTGAAATATTTATTACATACTTGCTTGCGTGACCATTCCACTTTTGATATATCACTGTTCTTTTCATCTGTTTAAAATATATAACACATCAATATATTATTTAATTTCGCACGGTATCATACCGTGGTCAGATAACATTCCGAATTTTCAAGCAATCAACATCCTTTTTGTCTCAAAAATGAAAGTAAAAATGACTTCTGTCAATTTAAGTGTGCATGTTTGGATACGTGTCATTTGTTCTCATATATCATATATAATAAAATTGCTATAAAGGAGATCTTGGTAATAAAAGTTATTGATATGCAACTTATTGCAACATGTATATTTCAATAGATTTTGCAAAATATGAAAGATATAATACAAAAATGTAAATCTTACAGTACAAAAAGGTTTATATAAATAAGGTGAGATTTAATAATGGATTTTAAAACTGTATTACCTGCAAGAGTGGTTTTAATATGAAAATGTTATCTATCATAAAACAATTTTATATTTCTATAATTTGTTAAAATCTACATTTTGTCCTTCTGAGTGCATAAAGCCGGGCAGCGTACCTGCACAGTGTGTACAGGTCAGTTTACATCTTATACAAATGAGAGCAACGTTCAGAATAATGCTGCAAGATAAAACTATCAGCAAGCCAGAGTGAAGAGGATCCAGCAGCTTCTGAAAGCCTGTAACAAAGAGATAGATTTCAGCATAATGATATAGAGACACATTTCCCATTTGCTTACATTACATTAGTTAAAGATCAAATCGATAACACATTACAGCAGTTGTTTTGTAAATAGTCCATTTTTAACATGAACTTCTAGTATTTTGTATTTTAACAATTTATATTAATATTTGAAATAATTGTTAAATTAGGCTCCGGACCCCCCGCGACCCAATAGGATAAGCGGTTTGGAAAATGGATGGATGGATGGATATTAATATTTGAAATAATTATTAAATTAGGCTCCGGACCCCCCGCGACCCAATAGGATAAGCGGTTTGGAAAATGGATGGATGGATGGATAATTATTAAATTAACATCTGTGTAATTTAATTTAAGCACTTAAATTAGAAAATTCATTACATTAAAAAAAGAAATAAATGTCTTAATAGCAGAATAAGCTAAATAAAACTTTGAAGCAGATATACTCTCCACACTGGGTGCTACCATCTATATCCAGCTGTGTGCCGTTCCCAAACAGCATCTCCCCACACTGGGTGTTACCATCTATATCCAGCTATGTGCCGTTCCCAAACAGCATCTCCCCACACATGGCCACAGCGCAGTAGTAAGTCCCAGCATCGGAGAGGCTGAGGTTCCCCTTGGGGAGGCTGTAGACGCAGCTCCGTGTAGGAGATCCAGCCTCAGGGCTCTTCTCACACTCATCACTGCTGTTTCCAGGGCTGTAAATGACTCCAGGAAGGGATTCTCCTGATCCATGTCTGAACCAGTAAACACTGTGTTCTCCTGCACAGCTCCCAGTCTCTATCGTACACTGCAGGCTCACAGAGTCTCCTGGCTGCAATGTGTCAGACACAGGCTGCTGTACCACAGTCCTGCTGTTGGAGTCTTTACCTGAAAAGCAAAATAGTCATGATGACAGCCCTTTGAGAATAACAATGGAAAATACAGATCCTCAAAAATTGTTCTTACAGATTTTTGGGAACTGAATCGATGTTCTTCTAGCCATCCAAGAAATCAGTAACTTCTTGGAGAACAGCTGACATTCTTCTCTCTTTTTATTGTATTACTGCTTATTAGTATATATCAGGTAACACTATACATTAACTGCACCTACATAATACCTAAATAAAAATTATATGATAATAACAAACATTATAATCATATAATGTCTTGTATTAATGTATGAAGGTAGATGAATATAATTAATTTCAATTCAAAGAAATGAAGTGTGTAAAGTGTACTTTATATTTTCATGATTTTCGTGACTTTACATTTGGTTTATGTTGCCCCTTTTCCACAGGAAGGTATTTATTGTTTTTGCATATTTAGCTCTTGATGTGTTTTGGTATTTTTGAGCATTTTGCTGTAGTACCTGCATAATTTAATTCAAGAGCCGAAGAGCTGTTTGCCCATTACTAGTTTGTCTATCTTTTAACATTAAAGAAAAAGTATACATAGTAAAAGGAATTACTTGGTTTCGTAGTTCCTCCTATTTATTTTCTTATGCACACAAAAGTAAGTTTTTCCGTTCAACCATAGCACTACAGCGAAAAGCAAAACGTCATGGCAAATACAATTATGCTTTATTCCAATACACATTGCTAATTTTTCATTATTATTACATTTATTCAGCATAATATCTTCAAAGGTTTCATGATTTAATTTGCAATCTTCTGGCCTGAAATCTTTTCCTGCTACACTGAAGACTCTCTCAGCGTGTGCAGAGAAAGCTGCAGCCAAAGGGTTGGCATCCTCTGATAAACATGGTTGGTTCAGGTATCGGTGACATTATGTGAACCTTTCATGGCAGGAATAGGGACTAGTTTGACTTTTGATGCAGGAAAAGTGTTTGGGACTGTTAGGTTGAAGAAACAGTTGTTAATCATTTCTGTATGATCAGCAATGAGTGTAAATATATATGTATACGTTATTTCTTATCTTCTAGCCACATACTCTTAGCTATTGTACTCTAAGTAGGTGGTTAACAGCTGCCTACTTAGATAAGAATCTCACTTCCCTCTCTTGCGCCCCCCATTGACTATAAATAAAGAAGACAAGGGGAACCACCCTTTGTAACACATTCTGCTGTAGTTTGCATTGCAGAGAGTGTGGGTACCCTTGCAAGTAAAACTGTAACCTGTGTGTGTCTCATAAATGTGGAGTTGGGGTGGAAACGCCGGGCGCTTTCCCCAACATAGAATTTGGTCCTTCGAGCCGGATCCGAGGAACCCCGAAGACGTCTCCAGTACGCCGAGAGAAGCGACACCGAAGTCTGTCGACAGCCACTCGAAGTCGGGTGCAAGAAAGACCTGTGATGTGAATTCGTCATCAGGCCGGTGGTTAGAACTGCGCTCGACGTCTGGTGATGTCTGAAGGACCTCGGTGACGGATCAGAGAGCACACTATACAGGTGAGAGATATGGCACCTAAGTGAGTAGGTGGCCAAGTGAGAGATACGGCACCTAAATAAGTAGGTGGCCAAGACATGCATGTGGTTGAGGTTAGCCGAAATTAACCGGGAGAGAAAGTAGGCGTTGTTGGAAATATATACAGTGTTGTATGTGGATGTGTTTTTATAGGTTTTAGATTAACCTACACGATCCACCCTAAAAGCAACAACATACTGGTGACTGAAGGATCAAGGACGGGTTTCATCCCTGAAAACTAACACCGCTGCTCTAATAGGGAGCAGTAGAAGGCCGTGTTAGTGTCCTCCTGAGGTCTCATGCCAGAGACTTGCTTTTAGGATTTTTTATTTTTTGTAGTGTATCCATTAAAAGGTAACAATGGGGAAGAATCAAAGTAAACAAATGGAACTAGAGGGAGATGAGAAGTTTATGGAAGGATATAAGCCAGGATCAGGACAAATAAGTAGTCAGAGATGGAGGAAAAAAACATGGGTTTGAAGGAAAACTCCACACTCCAGATATATTAAAATTACAGGGAAACTTAAAACTGGAGATGTTACAGACTACCAATAAGAAAGAAGGTAAAGACAGAAAAAAAGAATATGTTTTTTCTGATGCATGGTTAGAACAGAGTAAATTAAGAGATAATAAAAGACAGCAAAAAAAGGGAAATAAGGAGAAAAAATTACAGGCGACTTTAATTACACTAGATGAGGAGACGGCAACAAAATCTTCTGCCGCTCCAGTTCCCTTACTGCCCCCACAAATTCCAATGATTGCGCCTGCACCAGTTCCAGCTGTAAATAGACGACAAATAGGAGGAGGGGAATCATCTCGAATGATGACCCGAGGGTCTAACCCTTCTCTGTATCCGTTAAAGGATCTGGAGACAAGTAAAGTACGCTGGCATCCAAAAAATGACACAGAACAGGAAGACTGGGAGAATGATTTGGTGTGTCCACTCGTAGAAGTGGCAAATCCAAATCGAGGCCCAAATAATGCAGGACCCGAAACTATGTTAGTATATAGACCCTGGACCGCTGAGGATAGAACAGCGGCTTTAAAAGGAATACCCCCGGTTGAAGAAGGGGTACCCGAGTTTTGGACTGCCATCCTAGAATTACAAAGTAGTTTTCATTTGAACGGCAGGGAAATGTATAGATGTCTCAGACAGTTGTTTACCCATAAATGGGGACGTGTAGCGGGAGACTTCACAGGACATGGTAATAATGATGAAGTCTTAGCACATGACTCGCAGGAACTCATACAAGCATTACGAGACTTGCGAAACAGGGTAGAGACAGCCTTCGTAAGACGCGCAGACTATGTACGAATAGCGCAATGTAAACAAAAAGATGGAGAGGAACCTGAGGATTTTATGGATAGAATGAGAGTTGTATTTAGAGGAAACTCAGGGATCCCATTTGATGAAGAGGCAGTAGGAGTGTACCAACAACAGCTAAAACGAGCTTTTGTCGCAGGCCTAAAGCCCGAATTGCGAAAATATCTTGACAAACATTGGGTACATCAGAATACTGGTTCAGTCCAACAAGCACTATAATATGCTCAACACGCGCAGAAAGCGCAGAAACAGGAAAAGACAGACACAATATTCAGCGCCTCAGAAGTAGTAGCGCTAGTGCAAATGAATCCTCCGGGGAGGGGAGGATTCAGAGGAAGGTCAAGAGGCCGAGGAAGGGGGAGAGGTGTTTTCAGAAACAATTACAGGAATTCGTCTCAGCAAGATAACATTTGCTGGACATGCAGGAAACCTGGACACTTAGCTAGGAATTGTAGAGTAGGGAAACAACCATATAACCCAAACTCCATTGAAAACAATGATCAATGACCCCCCTCGGAGGCCCCTGTTACCGACACCATCCGAGGCAAAACAGAGGTGATTTTAAGAAAGGAAACGGAGGTCACTTTACAAGACCTTTTAGATAAGGAAATAGATTTACAAGCAGTGTGTCAGTTATTAGCAGAAAGGCAGTGGGAAACCTTGCCAAGTCGGAAGTTAGTCATAAACGGCAAAGTATATGAATGTCTGTGTGACACTGGAGCATGTAGGACTGTCCTAACCTCCAGTCCTCCCGGAGTCACATATTCTTCATCAGTCATAAATATAAAAACGGCAGGAGGTCAGACAGACAGACATCAGTTAACAAACCCAGTTGCAGTAAAAGATAAGGAAACTGGACTTGAATGTCAAGCACAGGTGTTAATAAGCCCTTCTTGTCCTGTTAACTTGTTAGGCCGAGACCTTATGGTACAAATGGGCATTAGCGTGGTTGCCACAGCCACTGGCATGAAAGCAATCGTAAATGAAGAAGCTTATGTTGTGCAAGGAACCACAACACCACAATATTACTGGTCTCTGGACCTAGGGGGAACTGCACAGACACGAGAATTATTGCGGAAAACTAGAGAAAAGCAGTCCCCTAGACAGGCCCAGTTCATGCCTGACGATGCCTTACACGTCACTATGTGGTACAAAGACACCCTTGGACCAGATTATGTCTATGACAAAACGTTTCATGCCCTCCAAGACACTTGTATTACCTTACAACATATGTATGTTAACCCCACCACTGGGTTTTCAGCAGCCTCAGTCATTTTATCTAACAAGCAACAGGCTGTATTTAGAGAGAGAACACCACACGTATCTCTTTCAAAACCACCCCAGATGCAGTGGAGAGATGTAGAGATGTTCTTACGAGATTCTATGCACAGTTACAATGACTACCAACCCGTATCTGGCTCCTGTTGGAGCTATGATGAGAAACACAATGTGTGGCGGTTTCCTTTGGGATGGAGAGTTCAAACCACTCCCACCACACACTTAAAGGACCCAACCTGACAAATTTTTTCAACCCTGGAGGAGGGATCATGTCCAGATCTAGATCGCCTCCCAGAAGGGTTGTGGTCGTCCTCCCCCACTGATGTAGGGCTGGTAAAGGGGTTTCCACCTTACAAAGTAATTGTGAAATCAGAACACCGTCCGGTAGTTAGGCAATACCCATTAAAACCTGAAGCAGAAAAAGGTATAGCCCCTGTAGTGCAAGACATGTTAGCATCAGGAATATTGCGAGAGGCTCCTGAAGCCACTTGCAACACTCCTATCTTTCCAGTCCAGAAGGGACATACAGGGAAATGGCGCATGGTGCAGGATTTAAGACCGGTTAATAACATAGTGCAACATGCAGCACCAGACGTGCCTAACCCACACTTATTGCTCAACTCATTGACTCCTGATAAAAGCTACTTCTCAGTAGTGGATCTTAGTAATGCATTTTTCTCAGTACCATTGCACCCTGATTCTCAACATTTATTTGGATTTACCTATAAAGGGAAAAAATATACATATACTAGACTCCCTCAGGGATTTTCTGAAAGTCCACATGTATATACCATGGCCCTTAGATACTCTATGAGTACCTGTGAAATACCATCACATAGTCAGGTATTACTATACGTGGATGATATCTTAATAGCAGCAGATTCAGAACAACATTGCAAAGAAACTACCCTAACTGTGCTTCAGCATTTATACAATACTGGACATAAAGCTTCTAAACAGAAGTTGCAGTATTGCAAAAAGACAGTTGTCTATTTAGGGCATAACCTTTCACAAAAAGGTCGCTCGCTGCTAGAGATAAGGAAACAAGCTATACAGGAAGCACCTAAACCACAGACTAAACAACAGATGATGTCCTTTTTAGGGCTCTGCAATTATTGTAGAGAATGGTTACCAGATTATGCTTTTCTAGTTCAACCTTTGCAAAATTTAATATACGGGAAGGAGATGACTCTAAAGGACAAAATACAATGGACTGAGGACGGAGAAAATGCTTTTACAAATTTAAAAAGAATGTTGCAAACCAATGTGACCCTTGCTCTACCAGATTATCAACAACCATTCACCCTATGTGTAGATGCTAATCAAGGTTATATGAAAGCAGTATTAACACAGCCATTCGGAGCAAAAGAGAGACCGTTAGCATTCTATTCAAAACGATTAGATGCAGTAGCAGCTGGCTTTCCACAGTGTTTACAGGCATGTGCAGCTGCTGCAGAAGCAGTAAAGGTATCAGCAGAATTGGTACTTTGTCACCCCCTCATACTTAAAGTTCCTCATTCTGTGTCTCTAATCTTGTTGCAGACACCGCTTCCATTCTTAACACATACAAGACATCTTACCTTAGTGTCACTTTTGCTCTCACAACCTAACATTGAACTTCAGCGGTGTGGCCTATTGAACCCTAGCACGCTCCTCCCCACCGCAGAGGATGGGGAGCCACATTCTTGCAAAGCAACAATAGAAGAACAAACAAAACCAAGAGCAGATATTCTGCAAACTTTTATACCAGGATCAGAAGTTGTTTATGTAGATGGCTCAGCATCAAAAAATGATATGGGAAAAAATAAAGTTGGGTATGCTGTAGTTACATCTACTGAAGTGTTAGAAGCCAATGCACTCCCTTCTACTTGTTCAGCACAAGCGGCTGAACTCTATGCTGTGATCAGGGCATGTGAACTGTTCAAGAACAAGTCACTTACTATCTACACTGATAGTCAATATGTGTTTGCAGCTGTCCATCACCATGCAAGAGTCTGGAAAAATAGAGGTTTTAGAACATCACAGGGCACATCTCTTACTCATACAAATTTGCTACTTAGATTATTAGACGTTGTGCATTTACCGACTCACTTTGCACTGTGCAAATGCAAAGCACACCAGACTGATGACTCTGCAGAAACCGCAGGAAATAGTTTTGCAGATAAAACCGCCAAAGAAGCGGCACTGAAACAACCTACCTTATCAGTGGCAGACATTCTTTTTATAGATAGCGATGTGCTATGTGATGCACAGATTCATGCTCCTAAAATAGAAGTACAAAGTTGGATCAAAAGAGGAGCAATACAACGAGAGAAAGTTTACTATATGAATGACAAGCCCATCCTACCAAAAAATTTATACAAAACAGCTGCTTTGGTGAGCCATGGAAATACTCATGTCTCAACAGGAGGGATGGTACATATCATACAACAATATTTCTATGCTATAAATTTTTCTGATTATGCAAAACAATTTTGTAGGACATGCTTAATTTGTTGTAAACACAATGCACAAGGAAACATCAGACCAAAACGTGGCCAGTTCCCCACAGCTGAGTATCCGTTTCAAGTTGTACATATGGATTTTATTGAATTATCTTGGTCACAAGGAAAGAAATACTGTCTAGTTATTATAGACACCTTTTCTAAGTGGGTAGAAATATACCCTGTAAAGCATTGTGATGCAATGACCGTTGCAAAATGTTTGGTAAGCCATTATTTCCCTACCTATGGCATACCTCATATTATAAGATCAGACAATGGGACTCATTTTGTAAATCAGACTATGTCCCTTTGCTCACAAGCATTAGGTTTTACGCTTAAGAATCATTGTGCGTATCACCCTCAGAGCGCAGGCTTAGTGGAAAGGACCAACGGCACTATTAAAACAAGGCTAAGAAAGACAGTGGAAGAGACAAAAAGGCCGTGGCCAGAATGTTTGTCTCTAGTAAAATTATGGATGAGAATAACTCCCACTCCTGCAGGATTAACACCTTTTGAAATAGTGTATGGTAGACCATTTCCCCTAGCAACTGAAATGAATGACATAGAAAAAGCAGACCGAGAAAATACGCTGGCCGATTGGATGCGTAAACTACTAACATCACAACAAAAACATAGCCCCAGTAGTCTGCCGGTAAATTCTGTTTCTACTCAACAGGATAACTTGCAGCCGGGAGATTGGGTCCTGGTCAAGGTCCTGTTGCGGAAAGATTGGAGCACACCTCGGTGGGACGGTCCTTATCAAGTCCTCCTTACAACACCAACAGCAGTAAAGATCGCAGAACGACCTTCCTGGATACACAAAAGTCACTGTAAACCCATCAAGCCCTTATCAGAGGCCTCAGCAACAGAGTAGCAGTGGAAGTCCGCTACAAAGGCACAGTAACCAATAGGGTGCTGTTGTCTCAACCCGGTGAAGAAAACAACTGAGCTGCACTCTATTTAGGATGGCCCTGATAGGGTGGGGATGTGGTAAAGTGACTCTAGGGGTCATTCTTGTTGTAGGACTTGTATGGTTGTCCTGGCTCTCACCAGCTCCATTACAGCACCTACGGCGATGGACCCATGATGACTTCCATCTACGCCCGTTGCCCGCTGACCACTCACATCCATTTATGCAAAACTACTGGTACCGATATGTACATGATACTGTAACAGCGAAAAATGTGACAAATTGCTATGTTTGTTCAGTAATGCTCACTCATAGTGAAGGACCTACGGTGTATGGCAGAGCTATGAATATCTTCTGCAGGTATAGGATATCAAAGTAATGTTTCACTTATATTTTCTTTTGTTTTTCATTTTATTTTTCTGTTGTTTTATTACTGTTATACCATGTTTGAAAATGTTTATTAATCAAGCTCTTAACGCTGCTTTTCGGACACGCAGTACAATGTTTCTCTCCCTTACCCAAACTATAGAGACAGAGCCTGTTTCCAGCGATGGCGATGAAGAAGACATATAATTCATAATGACGGCCGAGCCGAAAGCACCCGTGCAGGGCTCGGACCTGAAGAACCGGAATTAAATGTTTTCCAGGATAATGACAATGTGGTCTAAATGAAGGTTGTACCTAAAGTGCTTTTGCAACTTGTACAATGTTGATGCTTCTGATCATACTGTCATGATAAACAGGAGGGACTGTTAGGTTGAAGAAACAGTTGTTAATCATTTCTGTATGATCAGCAATGAGTGTAAATATATATGTATACGTTATTTCTTATCTTCTAGCCACATACTCTTAGCTATTGTACTCTAAGTAGGTGGTTAACAGCTGCCTACTTAGATAAGAATCTCACTTCCCTCTCTTGCGCCCCCCATTGACTATAAATAAAGAAGACAAGGGGAACCACCCTTTGTAACACATTCTGCTGTAGTTTGCATTGCAGAGAGTGTGGGTACCCTTGCAAGTAAAACTGTAACCTGTGTGTGTCTCATAAATGTGGAGTTGGGGTGGAAACGCCGGGCGCTTTCCCCAACAGGGACGTTTCTTAGGTTAGAAACTGCCGTCACTGCAGCCAACACTGACTTTTAAGGAGAGACACTCAGCTCTTCCTATGAGCAGATCCACCATGGTGCACAAAATGACAGTATAATTATTATTTTAGGTGACACTTCAAATGTTGCATTATTTCATTCTTTACAAAACGACATTTTTATAACAATGATGTATAACAATGTTAATGTGTTTATGTATAATTCATATTTAAATTAAAGTTCATATTTTAGTTAAAAGCTACACCTACAGTACGTATATGAACTTGAATTTGAATCCAAACCCTTTTTCGTTCTTCTTCTTTAAATTCAAATATAAATTTCAATGCCACAACCTGTTTTCAACCACAATTCAAATGTAATTCAGATTAACAAAATGAACTGAAATTCAAGTTCATATATGTATTCAAAATCCTGAATTTTAGGATACGTATTTGAGAATTTCATTCTCAAATCAGTTCTGAATGGTGCACATCCCTAGTTCATATGTTAAATCATGCATTTTTTTTTCAGAGTGAATACACACTGACTGCTCAGATAAATAACGTCAAAAATAATTTTCTTTTGTTGCTTAAGATTTTTGCACAGTCCTATACTGTATATAACAACTCAAACATTTTTTTATGTTATTTGTTTTAAAGAGGCTGCAATGTGTAACATTAACATCTGTATAAAGAGAAGGTTAGGCTTTTGGCTGACAGCAAGCAAAATGCAACAAATTGTATAATAATAATAATAATAATAATAATAATGAATGATTTTTGTTTGATGTTTAGAAAAACATTTATGGAACAAAGCAGACAATAAGGTATCTTTGCTAATTTTATATTGACAAACAACTAAACTGTCAAAATTATTTTGCAGGGAATAATCTTACTGACATTATAATAAAGCAAATATGAAAATAGTTGGAATCTCATTTACCTGTGATTATGACAAAGGTTCCATTCCCGAAGGTGACCTCATGAAGAAACACAGCAGCACAATAATACACTGCAGAATCTGACGGCTCCACGTTAGAAATAGTGAGGTTAAAACTCCCCTCTGCATTCAGTAAGGAGTAACGTTTTATGCTTTTATATTCCTTGTAAAATTCACCAGGTACGTAGAGAAGTGCTTTCGCCATGGGCTGGGGCTTCCGACCAACAGCTTGCTTAAACAAAGTAACAAAAGTTGTTTCTCCTTGACAGAAGCATGTCAGGGTCACACTGTCTCCAAGCTGAACCCTCATCAGGTGACTGGGCTGAACAACATCTGTAGTCAGTGCAGTGTCTGCAAAAACAGAAAAACAAAAAAAATCATAATCAAATAAGACATATAATAGTAATCTAAATAACTATTAACTATGATGCAGATTAAATGGCCAAATTCCACTGATCACATCATACAGATAAATGAAAATATTAAAATCCCAAAATAATTTATATTATAGGGCCTTACTAATGAAAATGAGAAGACCAAAGAGTCTGAACATTTTTGTGCTTCCACTGTTTAGAATAAACTGCTCTGCTGCTAAGTGAGAGATCATGGTCGTGGTCGGGATGAAAGGGCAGGAAACAGAGAGGAAACAGAGAGACACACATCAGGCTGATCTGATTGGCTGTTCACATGGGAACTTAAGTAACAGTGAAAAAGCATTTTAATGTGCACTTACATGACGTTTATTAATTTACTCCTTAACATCCAGTTAAAATGAGAACAATTAGATAAACAGGAGCAGATACTGAGCATATAAAGTTCTTTGTACAGAGTGCTGAGATACTGTGGGAGAGCATTTGCTAATCATCTCTCTCAGACAAGCTCAGCACAGTATGAGTCTGTTATCTATCTGATATTAGACAGTCTCTCATACAGTAATAATAATTGATACTTTATTGGTCCCTGTGGAGAAATTGTCTTAACTTCTCTCTCAACTTGCTCTCTTTTTTTTAGAGTAAACAGAGTAAGTTGTCTGCGAAGGGCAGCCACCCATAGTGATGCCCAGTGAGCTGGGGGTTAAGGGCCTCGCTCAAGGACGCAGAGATGTGCTGTGGCTGGGTTTGAACCAGCGACCATCTTATTACAAGCACACAGGCATTAGATCTTCTAATCACACTTAAAAGGCAGATTAAATGTTCTTTCCACCATGCAAACAGAATGTAAATTGTAGCTTTACTGCTTAGATTTACATTCACACATTTGCATTTAAAACAAGCATTTTAAGTGATGTACATGAGAGTAAATGGTGAATCAGTTTATTTGCCACTCTACACATTACATTGGCGCCCATTATAAGTAACTGTACAGTGACATTGCAGTTCCTCAGTTGCTTTGATGCATTTCTGGAATCACCCTTAACATCTGCAAAACTGTAAGTGCATTTCCCAAAACAATTCGTGCAAACAGCACCACACAGATGGACTGTCTACAAAAAAAGTCATAGAGGCCACCAGCAGCCCGAATACCACACCGTAAGGCCGTATGTTAGGATGCTCTCTATGGCAGAGCGGTAGGAGGCCACCAGCAGCCCGCATACCAGACCGTAAGGCAGCATGTTAGGATGCTCTCTATGGCAGAGCAGTTGAAGGTCCCGATCAAGAAATCCGACAAGTTTCCCCAATAAGCCAGTAACCCCGCTTCATAGAACAGGCCACAGGACTGGTTTTGGTGAGATAGTCCGAGTAGTAGGTAGAAATCAGGATGGAGACTGAGTGTGGGTCTAACAGGTGAGCAGATGTAGGACAGAATGTAGAGCCCTCTGGTGGAGTGCCTGTGCATGACTGAATGTATGGTTTGGGTCTGATGGTCTGAATAGTTGGTAGAAATAGGCACCTTCCTACCTGATGTGGTAGGTCTAGATAAGGGGTCACCAACATGGTGCCCCAAGGATGCCCCCAATGACCACATGAGTTGCCCGTGGACCTGTTCTATAAAATAGCACAACTCACCAGCGAACATCATCTAAAATTTTATTTTGTCCTGTTTCTAATCTATCACATTTGCATTTATATAGATTTGAAATTGAATATAAAAAAGCATTTAAAACATGTTTATCATGCATGAAGTTTAGACATGTTTAGGAGGGCGTTTAAAACTGATATCAAACTTCGTATGGCTCAGTACCCGTGAAGTAGCTCTCCGTTTTAAAAAGGTTGGTGACCCCTGGTCTAGATCTTGCAAGTTTGTTTGTACTGGCTGTGTGAACATACTGTAGCACTGTTAAGAATATGCAACACAGCCTGAGTTGGGGATCTGCTGTATGCATCAGTAATATAATGCTTTGTCCTTTTCTAGGCTGTTCATTAAGACATAAAGCCTGAAAGTTTTCTGAATGGCATTAATGAAATTGAGCACTGCCCCCACCTGCTGGCCAATTTATTAAAACATTGAAATCGCTGTCTGCACAGGCTGACGTGTCATTTAAGTCTGATAATTTTCTATGAGTCAAACGGCAAGAAAATGACAAGAAGTTAAAAACATGGAGTTAGATGAAGGAGAAAAGATTACAAATTTGAAGATTATGAAATCAGGACATGTCAGCTAAGTCAGCCAAGGTGGGTCTTAAACATATGGACGGAAGTATGAGCGCTAAACTTAAACGGGTTCACTTGTAACCGCTGCCACCAAATTTCGTTAAATTGCTGGGGAGGTCCAGATACATGAGACAGGAATAGAAGGATTATTCTTTATTAATATACAGACGAGGGTTACAACCCTCCCTAGGGCAATAGAAGGGGATACCTGCCACGGGACATTCTAAAACGCTTAATGTGAAAATGCGTAACGCAACTTAATGTATTAAAACAGTCACCACAAATCACCAAATTTCTCGCGAATGTATCTGGCCATAAAGACTTACCTGACAAGAAATCAAAACCGAAATGCTAGGAATATGGACTTTAAGCCTTTTCTTTATGGGCGTCAATGGAGGGGAAAACGCTTGACGTAAGATGAAGTCCATATTCCTAGCATTTCGGTTTTGATTTCTTCCCTGGCATGGGTGACGGGTGCACCACGTTCCCAAAGCCACGTTAGCCTCGAGCGAACTGCCCGGAGAAACCGCTCACACCAGCGCTGCAACCCGATCTCCTCCCCTTTTAAACACACATTTCTATGGCGTTAAATTAGTGCCAAAAGTCGTGCGCATAAAAACAGAAAATCCATGCTCTCTACGCGCTCGCGATTGCACAGCACTCACTCACTCGCTCGCCGTTAAATTAGGGCCAAAAGTCGAACCACGCGCGTGCGTGTGCTCGAGTGCTGAAAACCCATCCCCTCTACGCGCTCGCGTCTGCACAGCACTCGCTCACTCGAATTTCCCGCTTCGTCTTACCGTATATAAAAGAATGGGCCAATGTACGGTAAATTGCATTGTGAATAAAATTTCTTAATACAACATCACAAAACCAATTTAATAAATTCAAATCCTGGGAAGAACGCTCCTCAGATATTAGTTCTCGGGTTAGTGTTAGCAGACTATAGGCGAAACCACCTTAAGTGCTATCTGTTAATGTTTATTAAATTAGCATTAAAATGGAGAGGTTTATAATATCTTTTGTCCTTGTAGCTGCTAAATACACTCATTATTAAAGCCATAAAGTTGTCTGCCTACTACATTGGAATCTCCACTGAGTAAGTGTTTTTGATGGATTTTATTTAACTTTATTATACTCTGGTCCTTAGATCTAATGTCATACTTCTTCACTTATATTGTTTGTGAAAAGGTTTACCACGGTCAAACAGAGCAGCCACTACATCATCATACATGAACAAGCACCTCACAAAACAAAAACATTTCATTTTCATAATTAAAACTTTTGAATGGTAGGCCTAGTGTGTGGATCAGAGACAAGATCTTGACACCTCATTAACTATAATTTGTTCTGTGAACAGCTCAGATACCACCTTCTCGAAAGTCTTCTGCATAAAATAGAAATAGGATTCAGCGCGACTCCACTAAATTTGGATTACCTGGAGTTCCTTTGTCATCAGGAGCTGTATCTTCTGCAGGCCCTGTCTAATCACATTGAAGTACCTCCTGCTATCACCCTGGCTTTGCAAGAGCTCTTTGACCTTGTGAGGGCACATCTGGAACGTCCAGCCCCATGTGTCACACAGGAAGTCGCTGCCACCAATAGACGACCCAAGATTTTGATTGAAGAACAATGTTTGAAAGAAATGCTCCATACTCAACTTCCTGTGCCTTGCATAGCCACACTGATGGGTGTTTCAAGAAGAACAATCTTAAGAAGAATAAAAGAGTATGAGCTCTGTGTTAGGGAACTTGACAATTTGGTTTCTTCTGTCAAGAATGATCTACCAAATGCAGGCTACAGGATAGTCAATGCAGGCTGCAGTCAATGGGCTACAGGGTTCGGTGGAGAAGAGTTGCAGCCTCCATGCATAGGGTTGATTCCATGCGCATCATATAAAGGTTGTCAAGTCTTGGCTGTGTTGTACGCAGAATGTACCAGGGCCTTTGTCTCTAGTACACGTGGACACAAACCACAAGTTGATCCGGTTTGTATTACCAGCAAATTTATTTGGAGTAAACCCTGGGTGGATTGGTGTGAGGTGGTGGTGGGGCTTTGGAGAAGATTTCCTGCCGATCAACACTAGCAACTTATATCTATCTGTCATGGAGGTCTCGGGACTCACAGATATTCAGAGACATGTGGATAGTTTACCAGTGGTTTTCAGCAGGAAATAGTTATTACTACAAATTGTCACCCCCCCCCGCCCCCCACAGAAACTGGATCTGGCTATAGTGGGAAAATCTTTTTTTTTTTTTTATTTGTGAGAACTTGAAAGCAAAACAAAACTTGGAAAAAATATATGCTCATTCACCAATTTTCTAATCTGGGGTCTAAAGTGGTCAGGCTTGCAAGTGTATTTGGTTATTTGTCTATCCTAGCCTGTTGCAGTGTATATTTCCTGTATATTTTGCATGTAAAAAATGTTGTTTGTTATGTCAGTGCTTAATATTATCATGTAGTCTTCATGAACTTTCTTCATCTTGGCCAGGGACTGCATTTGAAAAGTAGCCACTTGACTAAAATTGGCACATTTTCAGAAATGCCAGCAACAATACTGATAATGAACACCCCTCTAACTGACTCTCAGTTGGTTTAGAAAAAAGACTTTTAAGAGAAAAGAAAGCCTTCCTTTGGTTTTGCATTTTTCTCTTTTTTGTTGGCTGTGCACAATATATTAGAAGAATACCTTACAATTATATTAGTTAAGAAATAACAGATTGCGTATATACAATATTAAGGTGATAACAACAACCCTCACTGTCTCTAGGTGCTGCTTCAGACAGGGCATTCTGCAGCAGGGACACCACCCGTCGTGCAGCATCCAGCAAATCTCCCTATCACAACAGCCCACATAACAGAATAACATTAGTGTATGATTCAGTAGGGCTAGTCCAGGTCTGGAAAGTAGTTGGGCCAGATTTTTAAACCAAGAAATTTAGCTGGGCCAGACATTTTCAGCGGCCCAGTAAGCAACAGGTAATGGCATTTTAAACAAACACAAATCAAGGTTATTTTAAAAAACTACAACTGAACAGAATCTGAGAGCAATATTTTTTTTCACTTCTGAAATGAGAAAAATATTTTGGTCGTATCTGACCTAGACGCATCCCAAAGAAAAAAAATGCCTATTAGATGGTAAACAGACATAAAGAAAAAGGGAAAAATCGTCTATAATCATCATCCGCTTATACTGTGGTGATCCATTTCACCCACACAGGCATGATCACCATTAGCGGTTTTCACATTATTGTCGAGGTGACTATTCACTTTACCTCTGCTTTCTCCGACATCTTCCTGATTCTGCCGCCAACAAGGGGCTCATAGGGTGGAGACTGAGGGTGTTAAACAGACCAATCTTTTGTCACTGAATGCAACAAATAATGTATTTATCTGTCAAAAGTCCAGCACCAGGAAAAGCAACAGAGTGACAGTAGAAACTGTAATAATAATGGAAGTGCGCCGCCCTACAGGGAAGGAGGAGTGATGGGAGTCCCGGTGGTGGCTAAGCGCGCGTGGGGAGAGGCGTCGTACTGTGAGGCTTCATGAACTTCCGATGGGGCAGTGCTGTCATACAGCGGGGAGCCTGAGAGGGGCACTGTGGCCGGGTGCGAGAGCCCTGGGTAATGAGTTGTAGAGCTGCGCAGTGTCACGATCGGGTACAAGCAGGCAGGCGATCGTGCGGGCAAGGCGTGCAAGGAGCAAGCGGACAGGCAAAAACGGGAGTTTAATTAGGAAGCGCGGACGGGGAAACATCTCACGCATACAAACATCAATGACAGACACTGGACTCAGGTAAGACACGGACTGAAATACACAGGACTGAGCAAATTAACTAGATACAGCTGGGTACAAATCGGGAGAAAACACGTGGGTAATCAGGGGGCGTGGCACACAGGAGGAGCGGACGAGCCGGGCATGACACGCAGGAACTGAGAGCCCAAGCTGTTGGACATTCCACTGGACTAGGAGACTGGGGTGAGTGAGGAGGAGCTCATTGACCACAAACTGGGATACTGGCTGTGTGTGAGCAATGGGGTGGAGATTAAGGAAAGACGTTAAATCAGCATGCAGTGTTGCCTGGAAACAACAACAAATATACTAGTGTCACTGTACTAAAACAATATCAAAATAATGCCTATTTTTTATTCATTTTACTTGTAGAGTGCAAAGTACAAAGGAAAACAAAGAGTAACTATGGCGAAATAAATCAAAGCATGTCCCAGAATGATGGGCCTGAATGGATCAGGACAGAAGAAGGCGAAAGTCCTGTTAACGAGGTGAGACGATGCAGACACAGGCCAGGATGTGGGTATAGGCGAGAACAAGAGGGAAGACGGGGGCCCGAGACTCAGCATGGGGACAGGTGGGGGAGGGGAGGCACGGGCTCACCTGGAGCTGCTCCCGGAGGTGCCGCTATGACTCATGGGTAACATGCCGGAATGGGACGGCACCTGTAGGCTGGACCAGTTGTCATGGGAGGGCAACATGGACAGACAGGTAGACGAGCTGTCTGAATAAGCAGCTGCAAGTATAAAACAATAAATGAAGCAGGTATGTGGTGGGCAGTGTTACAGCGTCCTTAATATGGTCAATACAGAAAAGGCATGTTATCATGTTATGTATATACTGCCTCCAGTTACTTAATGCCTAACTTTAATACATTGATTGATTTGTTCACTGCTGCAGCCTGTGTCAACTTTCCTTTCAGACAGATGTAAAGTCCATTCTGTTTTTGTTCTGTGTAGTTTTTTTTGAACAGCATATGGCTGAATTCTGTTAAACCTCAGACTGAAGAAAATTGTGTTAATTGAAAAGCAAATATCAAAAACTCAGTCTGCAGGAATGTTTTTCTAAATATTTCTGTGGACTTTTGGAAATTTCACGAAATTCCATTGCTCCATTACATAAACACTGAGTGAGATTTCATTCCCATTACTGCAACGTATGAAGAGGATTATGACTTATTACTTTAGGTTATCGGACTGAGTGAGTTTTGGAAATTTGCTCTTCGATAACTGAAGCAGTGCTGTGAATGCAGAGGTTATATGCGTCGCATATCAACAGAACTGTATGTTTATGTCTTGTCTTAATTATTTTGATTAAATGTCTAACTATTCCCAATATGTGTGAACATACTTGGCCAAATAAAGCTGATTCTGATTCAGTCAGAGGGTAATCGTCGGTGTGCTGTACTATCGTGGTGACCCACACAGAGAGCTTAGGACCATGATTTCAGTGTGTGCTTGTGTGAGGGGACAGGCAGGGCGGCGGCTCACTGGGTGATGCACTCCTGTGGGTATAGGGGCTGGGATAGGGGGCGGAGCAGTTACTCCTCAAGGAGGAGTAACAGTCACAGCCGTGGGGGGAGGAGAGGGAGAGGGTGCTCCCAAACTGGGGGTGTGGGTTTGATGAAGAGCAGAGAGACCCTGAGCCTGGGATGAACCAGCTGCCTACTGAAACGAAAGCGGATAAAGACAGAAACTAGAACCTCAAACTAAACAACACAAACAACAATATCAAGTTATATTCAATCATTAAACCGTTATATATTTAATCTAAACAATAGTAATAAATATCGTTCCGATTCAAAATATCATTTACGGGTGAATCTTATGACTTGCATTGGGAAACAGGAAACGGGCCAAGCTGCAGGGCCAGTTCAAAGGCATAGTGCGAGGCGCCCAGAAAGGGGGCGAGGTCTGGGCGGAGTCAGCTAAAGAAGAAAAAGGCCTGACCTTTTTCTGGATGCTGTGGACTGTGTTTGTGTGTGAGCTGCAGCTGCATGTTCCTTACATTTTTTTTATTAACACCAGCACCGTGAGGTTTGGCCTGGACTGGGTCCTGTCCTGCACGGTTGAAGACATGTTGACTGATGGTCAGCCCGTGTTCTGTTGGATCCCACAGAAAGGAAATGGGAATCCCGTTTGGATCGGATGCTGACAGTTGAAAAAAAACTCATGTCTGTGTGTTATGAAAGAATATCAATAAATGTTTCCGAAAGGGGATGACTCATTTGGTAATTATTTACGGCTTATGTTATGGCTGAGAAATTTACAGTCTTTACTAAAGTCTGACTTCTTTCGAGTCACCTTTAATATAGATTGGACACTCTCTATGCTATGTACAATACTTATATAGATGGTACATGTTTACTTGCTTGCACAGATGGTTGATTAGGTAATTAGTGTAAGTGTGTGTGTGTGTGTGTGTGTGTCCAATCGCATGTATGTCCAAGGTCCATAGTAAGTAATATACACTGATCAAGAGATGCCTGAAAGTGGATGAAAGAGGACATTAGTGGGTGTATCACTTAGTGTAACGGGTGCAGGAAAATGAGCAGGACTGCAAGCCATATAATGACCCACTGTCCTTATCTAGCTCTTAATACAGTATGCATACAGTGATGTATCTACAATGGACAGCTACTATAAGCAGATAGCACAGTACAGGTGCTTAATCTGTATGCTATTTCCATCCATCCATTGTCCAAACCGCTTATCCTACTGGGTCACAGGGGGTCCGGAGTCTATCCCGGAATCAATGGGCACGAGGCAGGGAAGAACCCAGGATGGGGGGCCAGCCCATCACAGCTCACACTCACACACCATTCACTCACACATGCACACCTACGGGCAATTTAGCTACTCCAATTAGCCTCAGCATGTTTTTGGACTGTGGGGGGAAACCGGAGGAAACTAGCAGCTTTGTGTGGTAATTGTTTGTATTAAAAATACATTGGATCAAGTCAAATTATTTTTATGAAGAATTAACATCTAAAAGCTGCTAGTAGACCGTGGGAAAATAATTTTTCTATTTTCTTGCTGCCATCTCGTGGCCAAAAGTAGGTATTGCAATTTCCATCATATGTAAGAGGGCCTGCCCATCAGAGTAATGTACATCCTGTGACATGTATTGACTATCAAGACAAACTGAAACACGGTGTATTAGGCTGTCAATGAGTACTGGACTAGGGTGAAAAACTGCCTGATAATCTACCTATTAACTAGAAGAGTACAAACTGGAGACGGATCCCCTAATACAGAGGGATTAACGTCTGTGCCACATCCAGAACCATTCAGTGTAGGAGTCTGGTGGTTCTACTGGATACTGACAAGTACCCAGCCCCTTTGTTCCCTCTGATAATCATCAGTCCTCCTCTGAATGCCTTCACCACTCTATTCCTGAATAGGTACACATTTAAATATGCTAGCAAGATCAAGGTATTGGGATAACTGTTAGGTTCGCTGTTAAGAGAGTTGCAGTGAAAACCATCATACACAGTGGCCCTTTCTGGATAAGATTACCTCCCTCTGATCTAACAGGTCAAGATCAAAGCAAGGTGCATTGCAATGTCTGACACCCAGCACACTACAGCATATAAAATACAGGTATCCATCGCCTTCCGCATTTGGAACCAGGACCACTTGTTGCAAGTCAATTTGGGCGTATCTCAAGTTATACGAGAGAGGCAAGACATTAAGGACAGTATACACAGTACTGAAATAATAATGTACATATTAAACCACAGCACTTAATAAACAGATACTGCACTTACATTTCACAAAAAAAAAATAAAGCACAGATTGCACTAAGAAATCAAAAGATGCATGTGCTAGCAAACAGTGGGAGCTGAGGAAGAAGCAGTGGTGAAATACTTTATTGTACAGTACAGTAAGTTTCTTTTTATAGAATGAAATAGCATACAGGGGGCGGCATGGTGGTGCAGTGGTTAGCACTGTTGCCTCACACCTCTGGGACCCGGGTTCGAGTCTCTGCCTGGGTCACATGGGTGTGGAGTTTGCATGTTCTCCCCATGTCGTCGTGGGGTTTCCTCCCGCAGTCCAAGAATATGCTGAGAATATGCTGAGGCTAACTGGAGTTACTAAATTGCCCGTAGGTATGCATGTATGAGTGAATAGTGTGTGAGTGTGCCCTGTGATGGGCTGGCTCCCCATCCTGGGTTGTTCCCTGCCTCGTGCCCATTGCTTCCGGGATAGGCTCCAGACCCCCACGACCCAGTAGGATAAGCGGTTTGGACAATGGATGGATGGATGGAAATAGCATACAGATCTTATAAGCACCTGTACTGTGCTATCTGCTCATAGTAGCTGTCCATTGTAGATACATCACTGTATGCATACTGTATTAAGAGCTAGACAAGGGTCATTATATGGCTTGCAGTCCTGCTCATTTTCCTGCACGCGTTACACTAAGTGATACACCCACTAATGTCCTCTTTTATCCACTTTCGGGCATCTCTTGATCAGTGTATATTATTTACTATGGACCTTGGACATACATGCGATTGAACGCACACACACACTTACACTAATTACCTAATCATCCATCTGTGCAAGCAGGTAAACATTTACCATCTATGTAAGTATTGCACATTGCATAGAGAGTGTCCAATCTATATTAAAGGTGACTCAAAAGAAGTCAGACTTCAGTAAAGACTGTAAATTGGCAGCCATAACATAAGCCGTAAATAATTACCAAATGAGTCATCCCCTTTCGGAAACATTTATTGATATTCTTTCATAACACACAGACATGAGTTTTTTTTCAACTGTCAGCATCCTTCTCGATTGTCAGAAGCTCTGCGCTAGAGGGAGGTTTACTGGTCTTATACTCTTCTGGCACCTTGTGTGATTCCTGACTTGGGACATCAGTTTGGCTCCTTCTGTATGTGGTTTACATTGTATTTGTTCTTTAAAGTTGCCCCTTCAGAATTAGACAGTGTAACCAGCTTGCCACATATTGCCTGGATGACATAAGGTCCGGTAAAATCCGGTTCCGTTCTTCCTCCTTTCCGTCCCCGCTTCCTCATGTTGAACAGAAGCGCCTCATCTCCAACATGATAAACTGTGTTTTGGTACCTCTTTTGTATTCGTTTACCACATGCCTGCTTCTGTTTTTCCTGTGACTAGGAGATGTTTTCAGCTGTTGTTGCTTATTGTCTCAACTACTTTATTTTTTTCATCAAAAAACGTGCCGTAGCTTTTCTCATCGGGAAGAATAATTGTGGAAAGCTGAAGTGGAAAAACATTCATAGCAAATTATTATTATTCACAGATCATTATAAAGAGTCATTTTCTAAAAGCATTAAGAACAATGTAATTTGCTGTTTCAAGATATGTTTTTAAATAACTACTTGTCAGTCATAAGAAACTCTTCAACACACATGATCCGATCTTGCCACAAATCATTTTTAATCTCACTTTTGTTGCCAGCAGTTCAGACATTAATGGCTGTGTGTTGAGTTATTTTGAGGGGACATCAAATTTACACCATTATACAAGCTGTACACTGATTACTTTACATTCTATCAGAGTTTCATATCTTTAACGTTGTCCCTTGAAAAGATATAATAAAATATTTACAAAAATGTGTGGGGTGTACTCACTTTTGTGAGATACTGTATATTAAGGGATTGATTGTCAATAATATCAGTAATTCCTGATGTAATGTTAAAAGAATAGAGCCTGTCTCACACAGTTCTAAAACAACCTCAAAAACAGACTTACCATTTTATGTCATCATTCGTTTTCTCATCCAGGCCATTGGTTTGGGGATGATATGCAGCAGTGATCAACGGCAGAACAGGGGCTCTGAACGCAGTATGGATTAAAAAGGAATTAACCATCTCTCTCAATATAAAATTAGGATCATTTATTCTCTACAGAGGCCCCCATAGAATAGTGCATCCATCCCCTCACTCATGTTTAGACAGACGTAAGGCAACAGGCCAATGACATTCAGAACAGCAACAACATCAACAATTGTACAGCTAGTTTTAAAATTTAATAAAAAAGACAAACCAATTAGGTAATATTAATGAAATTATTAAAATGTGCAGATTAATAGTCAGAAATAATTTGCGATTTTAAGAGCGGAAAGGATACATTAACACTAGAACTGCCAAATCTACGCAAATTTGCGTAAATTCCCTGGGCCTAACACCTACTAGCATCCCTGCTGAGAGTTTCTTGGGCCATTGTCCTCCTGCTTTTGTTGTGCAAACACACCCATTACCTGTGAGGCCTGGCACATTTGCATTTTTTTACTCAGAGCAGCTAAAATCCAAGGCAGGCTAAACCTCTGTGTGTGACATGGAAACCTTCACAAAAGTCTGCCATATCTATACCAAATATCCCACATGCTGACTGACCTGCAAATATGAAAGACACACATTCACAAAATATATGGAAGCACAAGTCTGTTTTATTTATAAAAAAAATTGAGTGTTTCAAACTTTGCAGTGTTTGCAGACCCAGTGACCATCATCCCTGCATTTGGCGCAAGTGAATTTGTAACACTTTGCACTGGTAAACCTGCTGCGGTTTCTGTTGCAGTTCTCCTGTACCTGACACTGAGTTGTCCATACAAGTCCTGGCACAGCAGCAGCCTTCCTCTGTCCCCATAGCCTTTTGTGGCATAAATTGGCAATGGAGTTCCTTGGCTAGATGACTCAAAAATAATCTTCTTTTGCCTTCCCACCCTGTACATGCCTTGTACAGAACGTAGGAATTTGCCACCACCAGGTCCAGCATGTTGTAAAATACAGCTACTGGCCACCTGCATGTTGCTGCTCTTACGGAATACATGCGCGCCATTTGATCCAACACATTTACACCACACTATAACAGCAGAGAGAGAGAGAGTCATGAGTGTATTTGCTTTTTTTCTACCTTCTTTCTATATAGGCCTGTATAGTACATATCAGAAAACATTGTAGCACTGATGTAAAATTATACACACATTCACATACCTTCATGTGGTTATAGTCTGTTATCGTGTTGGGTTTCCTCTTTCTGCCTTCACAGATCGCCACATCTTGGTCCAAGGAACTCAGAACACACACAATCTTTTTAGGTGCATAAATTGTCAAGGAGACACTGCCACTTCTAAGCACTGACGCGGAGAATTCCTCTTGCTGTGCAGTGTCCTTTGAAATTGGAGGAAGTTCATACCAAACTTTATTCCCTGTGCTCAGTAGTGTTGTTTTGCGCTGAAGCAGTCTGTGTGACAGTGCCAGTGAGGTGAAGAAATTGTCCGTTGTGACATTTCTCCCGTCATCCAGAAATGGCTCCATCAGACTCATGACCATGTTCTCTGCCAGCCTCTCCCTTTTCTGGTGACTGGGGTCCTTTCCCAAGTTAGGGGACACGTTGCAGACGTATTTGGTCTCCAAATCCGTGGCCATCCAGAACTTGATCCCAAATTTGTCCGGCTTGGATGCGATATACCAAGTGACATGGAATGGATCCACATCTACTCCACGTTGTCTTTCCACCGGTGTCCCTCAGGGCTCGGTTCTTGGCCCTCTCCTATTCTCCCTCTACACTAAATCTCTTGGCGAAGTTATATCCTCACATGGCTTCTCCTACCACTGCTATGCCGATGACACTCAACTCATCCTCTCCTTCCCTCCCTCAGACACTCATGTCTCCACTAAGATCTCTACATGCTTGGCAGACATCTCATCTTGGATGACCACTCACCAGCTAAAACTCAAAACTAGTAAAACTGAGTTGCTTTACATCCCGGCTGACTCATCCTCCCTCCAGGACCTTGCGATCTCCTTTGACAACTCCCTGATCCGTCCTTCGGTTTCTGCTAGAAACCTTGGAGTTACCATAGATGATCGGTTGTCATTTTCCTCACATATCACCAGTCTTTCTCGCTCTTGTCGGTTTCTCCTCTTTAACATCAGGAGGATACGTCCATTTCTTTCCACCCAGGCTACCCAGATACTCGTCCAGTCCCTCGTCATCTCACGCCTTGACTACTGCAACTCGCTTCTAGCGGGTTTACCACTGAGCGCCATCCGTCCCCTCCAACTGATTCAGAATGCAGCTGCTCGTCTTGTTTTCATTCTTCCCAAGTTCTCCCACACCACTCCTTTGCTGCGCTCCCTCCACTGGCTTCCTGTAGCTGCACGCATCAGATTCAAAACACTGATGCTCGCATACAAAGCCAAAAATTCTCTGGCACCATCCTACCTAAAGGACCTCATCACACCCCGCTCTGCACCACGATCTCTCCGATCCTCCAGCACTGCTCGACTGGTCCCACCTCCCCTCAAGGCACAAGGAAGACACGCATCTCGGCTCTTCTCTGTCCTGGCACCTAATTGATGGAATGAACTCCCCCTAGATGTCCGAACAGCTGAATCCTTGAATGTCTTCAAGCGACGACTCAAAACTTTTCTTTTTCAGAAATACCTGACGTAGAACTTCTATATTCTTACTCGACTCTTTTTCTGGTGTGTGTTTTAAAAAAATAAAATAAAATAAAAATTCTGCACTACTCAATGGCGTTCTCAGAGATAGTATTCGTAGCTGGGGTCCTTATTGAGCTAGCATCGGAAATTCATTGCAGAGTCTCAAAGCACTTATGTAAGTCGCTCTGGCTAAGGGCGTCTGCCAAATCCTGTAAATGTAAATGTAAATATACTGCATGGACAATGAACCTTGGTCGAGAACAGCTGTACATCTATGTTCATGTGTTCTCCTGGAGTGAAACTTTCAGCACAGTTCTTGGTGAAGGCTGGCAGAGAACGTGGTCATGAGTCTGATGGAGTCATTTCTGGATGACGGGAGAAATGTCACAATGGACAATTTCTTCACCTCACTGTCACTGTCACACAGACTGCTTCACTTTACTGGGCATGGTGAATAACGTTTGCCGTGAACTTCCTCCATTGGCAAAGGACACTGCACAGGGAAAGGAATTCTCCACGTCAGTGTTTAGAATGGCGCGCATGTATTCAGTACGAGCAGCAACAAGCAAGTGGCCAGTAGCTGTGTTTTACAACATGCTGGACTTGGTGGCGGTGAATGCCTACGTTCTGTACAAAGCATCTACAGGGTGGAAAGGAAAAAGAAGATTGTTTCCGATTCTTCTAGCCAAGGAACTCCATTGCCAAATACAGGGATGATGGTCACTGGGTTTTCAAACGCTGCAAACACAGACTTTGAAAGATAGACAGACTGTGTGGGACAGTAACCACTGAGACAAAAGGCAGAAAGATGACGAAGAGATGAACCTGGAACTGAGGCACGGATACATCAATTTTTACATGAACAGCCAAACATGCAAAGCTGGAGAGATCACACAAAAACAAAATTCACTTTTGGTGTTATAATTCAGTGATGGCCAATGAAAATGAAATGACATTTTATTCTGTATGTGTATGAGCATGTCAAAAACCATGGACCATGACTTCACTCAGCTTATGACATTTATATACAAACATGCATTGGAGACTGAAGTGTTAGCATGTTTTCATTTTATTCATTTCATTCTATTAGCAACTTTTCATTCTATTTTCACTCAATTTGTTTTATAAATAACACAGACTTGTGTTTCCATATATTTTGTGAATGTGCGTCTTTCATATTTGCAGGTCAGTCAGCGTGTGGGATATTTGGTATAGATATGGCAGACTTTTGTGAAGGTTTCCATGTCACACACAGAGGTTTAGCCTGCCTTGGATTTGAGCTATTCTGAGTAAAAAATGCAAATGCGCCAGGCCTCACAGGTAATGGGTGTGTTTGCACAACAAAAGCAGGAGGAGGATGGGGCTGAAGACCTGCGAAAATCACAGCAGGGGTGACAAACACCTTGGGACTCTCAGCAGAGAATAAAAACTCGGTAAATCTAGTGTTAAAACTCAATTACATTTATCCCTTAATAATATAAAAAGGTTTTTGAATTTTACATCATGATAAATGCGAACTATATGTGATTACTAATTACTGTTGACTAATTTCCTGTCTGGACGTTTCCCTCCTCATTGTTAAAAGTCATTATATGTCTGGGTGCCAGTCAGTGGAAGCACACAGACATGTTGGCCAGCTGTCATATTCATTCAGCACCAGCCCATCAAGTAGAGAATTCAGCACCACGGACAGTGACCTGTGTTACAATGACATCAGGTCATTGGCTCTAAATATTTTTCTAGAAATAACTAAATGGCTCTATTGTAGAAATTTCCAGCCAGAGTCTTGTGGTGCGTTCGTTTTTCTCTCGGAACTTGGAAATTCCAAATTGGGTGACATCACATCCAACAATCTCCCGTTCAAGCTAGCACAACTCGGAACAAACATGGCTGCCTCCATGAATACGCTGCTGTGTTGTTGCTTTATATTTTAGCAGTTATGGAGTAAGATTATTATTTCAGACAAATAAACAAGAAACAGGAACTAGTCAAACCACATTAAAAGCTTTATAAAGTATTTTAGTACATTCATAGCGATATTCTTTTTTCGAGAGGCAAACAAACTACAAACAAACCAAAAACACTAACAAGTCTGGTAAAAATCTGATATTGCATGTTAGGATACTGTTTACGGTCACAATATGGTATTCTCTAAATCGAACACGTGCAATTACATTAATAATTACTAATAATTATAAATAATAATAATAATAAATGGGCGGTATGGTCGTGCACTGGTTAGCACTGTTGCCTCACACCTCTGGGACCCAGGTTCAAATCTCCGCCTGGGTCACATGTGTGTGGAGTTTGCATGTTCTCCCCATGTCGTCGTGGGGTTTCCTCCGGGTACTCCGGTTCCCCCCCACAGTCCAAAAACATGCTGAGGCTAATTGGACTTGCTAAATTGCCCGTAGGAATGCATGTGAGAGTGCATGGTGTGTGTGAGTGTGCCCTGCGATGGGCTGGCCCCCCATCCTGGGTTGTTCCCAGCCTCGTGCCCATTGCTTCCGGGATAGGCTCCGGACCCCCCGTGACCCAGTAGGATAAGCAGTTTGGAAAATGGATGGATGGGATAATAATAAATTTAACAAAATAAACATTTTTAAGGATTTGTAAAATAGAATTAATGTTGAGTGTGTAAGCCGCCATGTTGAAATTACGTCACAGGGGCAACTCGGACAAGAAGATTCTGTCAGACATTAACGTCATAAAAGAGGCGTTTCTAATGGGAAGTGATGTTTTTCGTGACGTTTTTGTCCGAGTTGGAGTGAAATAATCAAACGCAGCATGTGTTCCTATTTGAAGAGAATATTCTATTTTTATTCTAAGGAACTACAGAAAATCAGCTCTGCATGTGATCTCCCCTTTACTGCTCGAGCAGGGCACACGCACATCAACAAGTGTCAAGGCAGCAAGTGCATGCAAACAACTTCTCAGGACGGTTACAGTATAGGACCTTCAGAAAGAGCCAGACTGCGGCGTCATTCAGAGATTCCATTGTCTAAGGCTTGCACTAAAACATTACAGCATATTTAAACAAAGTAGCATGGCACCTGTGTCAGAATCCCTCCCTGCCTTGTTCTGTTCTCTCTTTGTTGTCCCCATTTAGCCAGCACATGTCACTGGCCATCCTGACTCCTCTTTTGATTGTGGGTTTTAAGGATATCAGTGGGTCTGTGTTTTCATAATTGTCCCCCAGGCCACCATGCTGCTCAGCCCTTGATTCCAACTACAGTTGCAATCAGGTGGTTCTCAATCTACTAGGACTGTATAACAGGATTGGCCACCTGTTCTACCTTTACTCGTTCAGCCGCATTCATGAGTCTGGCCTATAGGTTATTCAAATTTTGTCCTGCCAAATTTACCGGACAGGAGGTGGACACTGCAAATGAATGTGTGAATACTCCAATACCTACATCTTTACAAGTTACCTGAAGTGGTTTGGTAAATGATTGTGAGGTTGGAAGTCCTTCTTGATGTCTGTTTGCAGCTCATCCACCAGCAACTGCACGAGTTGTCGCTCCCAGAGGGAATCCCACTCTCGGTCCGCTGGAGGGTCCATCTCACTGTAGCTGGAGTATGTTTCCATCAGTCACTTGGCGTGGGGCTCACAGAATTTACCAGGCTCCTGTTTAATCTGACGCACCTTAGTCCAGTCCATGCATCTGGGGAACTTCTCTGAAAATCTCTGGCAGATTCTTTGCAGCTATACTTGATATTGGGTACTTGCCGCAACTAAGTAATGGGTTGTTGAATCAAAGTCCCGTTCCATGTCAAAAATAACCCCATTTTAGGGTTTTGTTAAACAACTGGTCTAATTTGGATGCAGAGGTTCTGCACGGAAGGCCCAGTCTCTGAAGGGCTGTGGCATAGCGAGGCCTGTTCTGCCTGGAATCCGGCAGGTCACTGGCAACATCCCCCAACTCCTTCATCTATAAGGTCGGGAAACCAGAACGTTTACTCCCCCTTATGGATAAGGACATACCAACGTTGGGGCAACTCCTGCTGCCTGAGTCTTCAACCAAGTCCAAAACAAAAGTATACAATGTTAGGAAGGGTAATTCAATGGTATGAGACTGAAACTAGAAACTGTAAATCGGATGGAGTTAAATAGCAATACTGTGGAAGAGGCATGGGAATTTTTTAAAAGCACATTGTTGCAAGTGCAAAAGAACTTCATACCCGTTTCCAGAAAAACTAAATCTAGGAAACTGCAACCAAGCTGGTGTCATGACCTGCTTGTACGATCCTCGTGTGTGCCACGCCCCCTCATTAACCATGTGTGCTGCCCCGATTGTAACCAGCTGTTTTCTGTCAGTTTGAGTAGTCCTGTGTATTTAGTCCACATTCAAGTCTGTTTCCCCAGTCCTGTCATTGAAATCTCTCGCTGTTGGTACCTGTTTTCATCAATAAACCCTCATTCCCGACTCTCCGTTTCCCGGATCCTTGATTCCTCGCTTCCTGCCTGTTCGTCCAGCACGCGATGTCACAGGTGGTTTACTACGAAAATTAAGAATAAAGTCAGGAGCAAAAGGGCTTTCTTCCACAAATGGAAATTAACTAATGATTTCAAAATAAAGCAGGAGTATCTAAGTCTACAGGTTTAGTTAATAACAGTTATAAGGATGACGTTAAAAGTTTCTTCCAATATTTTAACTCCGAAAGAGCTCTAAAAGCTGAAAATCACTCATTTGCAGGATAGTAAGGGCCTTATAATTGAAAATGAAATTGATATAAATGAGTTTAATGATTATTTTACAATGGCTGTTCACAGTAGAATAGCTTACCACCATTTAGTACAAATACAACGATGTCTATGACCAATATATGTATAACTGAGGCTGATGTGGTACAAAGCCTAGCTAAGCTCAAAATAAATAAATCGCAAGGCCCTGATGGCATCTTATCTATAGTTTTAAAAGAGATGAGGGGTATTATTAGCCAACCTTTAACTTTACTATTCCAGAAATCATTATCTGCTGGTGTGGTATCTTCTGATTGATGTTAGATCATGTCTCATGTCCAGAGAGGCTACAACAGGATCTGGATTTAATTAGCGACTGGGCTCATACGTGGCAGATGAAATTTAACATAGATAAATATAAGGTAATCCATGCAGGGAGCAGAAATATAGTAAATATAGTAAAGTACAGATATTTTATGGGTTCCACTGAAATAAAGGTAGCTGATTACGAGAAAGATCTCGGTGTGTATGTTGATACTTCCATGTCCCACTCTTGCCAGTGTGGGGAAGCATTAAAAAAAGGCAAAAGGATGTTGGATTAAACTCCACACACCTAGAGATGTAAGTCAAGAGAAGTGATGCTACGATTATATAATTCCTTGGTAAGATCCCACCTAGAATACTGTGTGCAGGTTTGGTCACCATACCTTCAGAAGGACATTGCTGCCTTGGAAAAGGTGCAACGTAGGATGACTAGAATGATTCCTGCACTTAGAGGAATGTCTTATGAGGAGAGGTTCGCTGAGCTGAATCTGTTTAGCCTCAAGCAAAGGAGACTATGGGGGGACATGATCCAGGTATATAAGATTCTAACAGGTCGGGATGCTGTTCAGCCAAATGACCATTTCAATATTAATTTAAAATACTAGAACTCGTGGCCATAGTGGAAATTAGCTGGAGAACATTTAAAAATGAATCTGAGGAAGCACTTCAATTCAATTCAATTTTATTTATATAGCGCTTTTAACGACATGCATTGTCACAAAGCACTTTACATTTAACCGGCCAGAACCCCACCAAGCAAGCCTGAGGCGACAGTGGCAAGGAAACTCCCTCTAGCAGGAAGAAACCTTGAGTGGAACCTAGACTCAGAAGGGGACCCCATCCTCCTCTGGGCGACCAAGGAGCATGAAACTGCATTTACATTGACATTCATTAGAGTTCATATAGTTATAAAGTCCCAGTTGGTTTCATGTAGTTATATCCAGGAGTCCAGGTGCGGGTTCACACGGTGTAGTCGGCTCGGTATCAGCTCGAAAAAGAGAAGATGGAGAAGAGTTATTGCCCTACACCTAACCGGCAGGACTAAAGCAACTATGACAGCCTGCCTAAAAGAGTGACCTGGAAGGAAGCACAGGCATGAGGGTTTACAGAGGTTTTGGCGTCAAGCCACCTCCCATCCACAGCTTAAGTGATCGGCGAGAGTGGCAGGACGACAGCACCAATCCCCCCTTTCCCCTTCAATCTCAAATAACTATGAACCTCCAGATTTCCCATTCACCTTAGAAAAGAAGATTTAACTATCCAAAAGACTGGCGAAAGAGGTACATCTTAAGCCTTGACTTAAAAGCAGAGATTGTGTCTGAGTTCCGAACACTAATAGGAAGTTTATTCCATAGCTGTGGTGCTTTATGAGCAAATGCTCTTCCCCCAAAGGTAATGTTCTTTATTCTGGGTACGGATAGAATACCTCCATCTCGTCATCTAAGTGTATGATTCGGAACGCAAATGAGGTCACTCACATACTGCGGTGCAAGACCATTTACAGCTTTATAGGTTAAGAGCAGTGTTTTGTAGTCAACACGAAATCTAACTGGCAGCCAGTGCAGTGAAGATAAAATTGGGGTAATATGATTATATGTTTTAGTTTAACTATTGCTAGTAGCGGTTCAATCAATGCTGGGAGCATCGCTGAATAATTTTGATGGAACAGGTTCTAGCATACAAGTAGATGAATTTGAAGATAAAATTAAGTACATCAGTTCTGACTGGTTAACCAATATTCAATATTCAAAATGTTCTGTTTAATTGAGCATATTTTTGGTCAAAAAGTTTCATAAAGTCGTCACTGGAAAATAACCAGTGGTCTGGTTATTAGTCAGCTTGGACACCATAGTAAATAGGAATCTAGGATTATTTTTGTTTATTTCAATTAGTTCTGATAGATACTAGATGATTTGGCGGCACTAAGAGCCTTTTTGTAGCTACCCATAGCCTCTTTCCATGCTAGTTCGAACACCACTAGTTTAGTATGATGCCACTTACATTCTGTAAGGACATAAAACTTATAGGTCCTGCAGGCCCCAACTCTGATCAGCCTGCATCAGTCTATTTCAGAGCTCCGCTGGCCCAGGCAAGACTGGACTCAACTCGTCAAACCACCCCTTTTAAGGAAGGCAAAGGCCTGCCGGCTCCTGAGAGACTGGATAGGAATAACTGGAGCAGCACAGAAAAAGCAAGACCTTTCACCCCCGGAGTGACCAGAGTTCCACAATCAATCCACAGCAACAACAGCTGTCAGCCTCCAGACACAGACACCTTTTCCACTATAAACAGGATAACTCAGCACACATAGATGTTAGGGACAAATACACGCATGTTTGGTCTCGTTTGAATAGGCATGAGACGAGGAGTATTATACTCTCAGATTTAACACTAGATTTACCGAGTTTTTATTCTCTGCTGAGAGTCCCAAGGTGTTTGTCACCCCTGCTGTGATTTTCGCAGGTCTTCAGCCCCATCCTCCTCCTGCTTTTGTTGTGCAAACACACCCATTACCTGTGAGGCCTGGCGCATTTGCATTTTTTACTCAGAGTAGCTCAAATCCAAGGCAGGCTAAACCTCTGTGTGTGACATGGAAACCTTCACAAAAGTCTGCCATATCTATACCAAATATCCCACACGCTGACTGACCTGCAAATATGAAAGACGCACATTCACAAAATATATGGAAACACAAGTCTGTGTTATTTATAAAACAAATTGAGTGAAAATAGAATGAAAAGTTGCTAATAGAATGAAATGAATAAAATGAAAACATGCTAACACTTCAGTCTCCAATGCATGTTTGTATATAAATGTCATAAGCTGAGTGAAGTCATGGTCCATGGTTTTTGACATGCTCATACACATACAGAATAAAATGTCATTTCATTTTCATTGGCCATCACTGAATTATAACACCAAAAGTGAATTTTGATTTGTGTGATCTCTCCAGCTTTGCATGTTTGGCTGTTCATGTAAAAATTGATGTATCCGTGCCTCAGTTCCAGGTTCATCTCTTCGTCATCTTTCTGCCTTTTGTCTCAGTGGTTACTGTCCCACACAGTCTGTCTATCTTTCAAAGTCTGTGTTTGCAGCGTTTGAAAACCCAGTGACCATCATCCCTGTATTTGGCAATGGAGTTCCTTGGCTAGAAGAATCGGAAACAATCTTCTTTTTCCTTTCCACCCTGTAGATGCTTTGTACAGAACGTAGGCATTCACCGCCACCAAGTCCAGCATGTTGTAAAACACAGCTACTGGCCACTTGCTTGTTGCTGCTCGTACTGAATACATGCGCGCCATTCTAAACACTGACGTGGAGAATTCCTCTCCCTGTGCAGTGTCCTTTGCCAATGGAGGAAGTTCACGGCAAACGTTATTCACCATGCCCAGTAAAGTGAAGCAGTCTGTGTGACAGTG
Source organism: Brienomyrus brachyistius (assembly GCF_023856365.1). Lineage (NCBI taxonomy): Eukaryota > Metazoa > Chordata > Actinopteri > Osteoglossiformes > Mormyridae > Brienomyrus > Brienomyrus brachyistius. The sequence goes on from NW_026042788.1 coordinate 79,724, forward strand.
ACAGTGAGGTGAAGAAATTGTCCATTGTGACATTTCTCCCGTCATCCAGAAATGACTCCATCAGACTCATGACCACGTTCTCTGCCAGCCTTCACCAAGAACTGTGCTGAAAGTTTCACTCCAGGAGAACACATGAACATAGATGTACAGCTGTTCTCGACCAAGGTTCATTGTCCATGCAGTATATTTACATTTACATTTACAGGATTTGGCAGACGCCCTTAGCCAGAGCGACTTACATAAGTGCTTTGAGACTCTGCAATGAATTTCCGATGCTAGCTCAATAAGGACCCCAGCTACGAATACTATCTCTGAGAACGCCATTGAGTAGTGCAGAATTTTTATTTTATTTTATTTTTTTAAAACACACACCAGAAAAAGAGTCGAGTAAGAATATAGAAGTTCTACGTCAGGTATTTCTGAAAAAGAAAAGTTTTGAGTCGTCGCTTGAAGACATTCAAGGATTCAGCTGTTCGGACATCTAGGGGGAGTTCATTCCATCAATTAGGTGCCAGGACAGAGAAGAGCCGAGATGCGTGTCTTCCTTGTGCCTTGAGGGGAGGTGGGACCAGTCGAGCAGTGCTGGAGGATCGGAGAGATCGTGGTGCAGAGCGGGGTGTGATGAGGTCCTTTAGGTAGGATGGTGCCAGAGAATTTTTGGCTTTGTATGCGAGCATCAGTGTTTTGAATCTGATGCGTGCAGCTACAGGAAGCCAGTGGAGGGAGCGCAGCAAAGGAGTGGTGTGGGAGAACTTGGGAAGGATGAAAACAAGACGAGCAGCTGCATTCTGAATCAGTTGGAGGGGACGGATGGCGCTCAGTGGTAAACCCGCTAGAAGCGAGTTGCAGTAGTCAAGGCGTGAGATGACGAGGGACTGGACGAGTATCTGGGTAGCCTGGGTGGAAAGAAATGGACGTATCCTCCTGATGTTAAAGAGGAGAAACCGACAAGAGCGAGAAAGACTGGTGATATGTGAGGAAAATGACAACCGATCATCTATGGTAACTCCAAGGTTTCTAGCAGAAACCGAAGGACGGATCAGGGAGTTGTCAAAGGAGATCGCAAGGTCCTGGAGGGGGGATGAGTCAGCCGGGATGTAAAGCAACTCAGTTTTACTAGTTTTGAGTTTTAGCTGGTGAGTGGTCATCCAAGATGAGATGTCTGCCAAGCATGTAGAGATCTTAGTGGAGACATGAGTGTCTGAGGGAGGGAAGGAGAGGATGAGTTGAGTGTCATCGGCATAGCAGTGGTAGGAGAAGCCATGTGAGGATATAACTTCGCCAAGAGATTTAGTGTAGAGGGAGAATAGGAGAGGGCCAAGAACCGAGCCCTGAGGGACACCGGTGGAAAGACAACGTGGAGTAGATGTGGATCCATTCCATGTCACTTGGTATATCGCATCCAAGCCGGACAAATTTGGGATCAAGTTCTGGATGGCCACGGATTTGGAGACCAAATACGTCTGCAACGTGTCCCCTAACTTGGGAAAGGACCCCAGTCACCAGAAAAGGGAGAGGCTGGCAGAGAACATGGTCATGAGTCTGATGGAGCCATTTCTGGATGACGGGAGAAATGTCACAACGGACAATTTCTTCACCTCACTGGCACTGTCACACAGACTGCTTCAGCGCAAAACAACACTACTGAGCACAGGGAATAAAGTTTGGTATGAACTTCCTCCAATTTCAAAGGACACTGCACAGCAAGAGGAATTCTCCGCGTCAGTGCTTAGAAGTGGCAGTGTCTCCTTGACAATTTATGCACCTAAAAAAACAAGATTGTGTGTGTTCTGAGTTCCTTGGACCAAGATGTGGCGATCTGTGAAGGCAGAAAGAGGAAACCCAACACGATAACAGACTATAACCACATGAAGGTATGTGAATGTGTGTATAATTTTACATCAGTGCTACAATGTTTTCTGATATGTACTATACAGGCCTATATAGAAAGAAGGTAGAAAAAAAGCAAATACACTCATGACTCTCTCTCTCTCTGCTGTTATAGTGTGGTGTAAATGTGTTGGACCAAATGGCGCACATGTATTCCGTAAGAGCAGCAACATGCAGGTGGCCAGTAGCTGTATTTTACAACATGCTGGACCTGGTGGTGGCAAATTCCTACGTTCTGTACAAGGCATGTACAGGGTGGGAAGGCAAAAGAAGATTATTTTTGAGTCATCTAGCCAAGGAACTCCATTGCCAATTTATGCCACAAAAGGCTATGGGGACAGAGGAAGGCTGCTGCTGTGCCAGGACTTGTATGGACAACTCAGTGTCAGGTACAGGAGAACTGCAACAGAAACCGCAGCAGGTTTACCAGTGCAAAGTGTTACAAATTCACTTGCGCCAAATGCAGGGATGATGGTCACTGGGTCTGCAAACACTGCAAAGTTTGAAACACTCAATTTTTTTTATAAATAAAACAGACTTGTGCTTCCATATATTTTGTGAATGTGTGTCTTTCATATTTGCAGGTCAGTCAGCATGTGGGATATTTGGTATAGATATGGCAGACTTTTGTGAAGGTTTCCATGTCACACACAGAGGTTTAGCCTGCCTTGGATTTTAGCTGCTCTGAGTAAAAAAATGCAAATGTGCCAGGCCTCACAGGTAATGGGTGTGTTTGCACAACAAAAGCAGGAGGACAATGGCCCAAGAAACTCTCAGCAGGGATGCTAGTAGGTGTTAGGCCCAGGGAATTTACGCAAATTTGCGTAGATTTGGCAGTTCTAGTGTTAAGGCAGTATAGCTTTTCCTAAGAGAAATACAGAAACTTCGGCTCAACCCACCAAACTGAGAGAGATTCTCTCATGGTAGAACAAGGGAATTACAACCACCCCCTAAAGTGATCTGATTGGCTGGGGACTTGAGAACCAAGGTCAGCAATGCCCCTAAAATTAACCATTGACCGAAATTAGTCAGTCTTCAGAAACATGCCATCACCTGGTCTGGATACTTAAGGAAGGGCTTCAGAAGTAGTCGGGGAGTCACTCTGTAATCAGAGCTCCCGCAGAGAACTGGGTGAAAGTCTATCTGTAGTCAGATACTTTCCACAGAACTTTGTTCACTCTCAGCTGAGGAATGTGAATACATGATATGAAGACAACTGGATCACAACTGGATCACGGGGGAATCATAAGCAGGGAAGAACACACAGGCAAACAGCAGCAGCAACATTAAAGGCAGGACTGAGAAGCACATTTATACAAGGCTAAGCAGGGAGCAAACTAGAGGCACCTGAAATGAGTAACACAAGGGCAGGAAGGAGAGGTAAAACAAACGCGGAACAGGCATGGCACGTTATACCACACTAGGGAGGAAACGGGAGGTTCAGGAGGGCAGGGTGTGGCAGGGATCCGTTTCAAAATTTAATTTTGGCTTGTACAAACCTTGGTAAAAGCTGCAAAAGATCGATCAACCACTTTCTGAGCTATTGTCTTAACAAACAAAGCATCTGTTGGGGTGGCGGTGTCTGGGGAATACCATGTGTAATACACCTTGTGAAGATTTATATGTAAAACAAAATATTTTTTGATTCTATCACACATATAGAAATTATCCATCCATCCATTTTCCAAACCGCTTATCCTATTGGGTCGCGGGGGGTCCGGAGCCTATCCCAGAATCAATGGGCACGAGGCAGGGAACAACCCAGGATGGGGGGCCAGCCCATTGCAGGGCACACTCACACACACACACCTACGGGCAATTCAGCAACTCCAATTAGCCCCAGCATGTTTTTGGACTGTGGGGGGAAACCGGAGTACCCAGAGGAAACCCCACAACGACATGGGGAGAACATGCAAACTCCACACACATGTGACCCAGGCGGAGACACGAACCCGGGTCCCAGAGGTGTGAGGCGACAGTGCTAACCACTGCACCACCATGCCGCCCCTTATAGAAATTATTCTAGGTTTAAATAGTAATTTAGCTGAGTAACTAGGCTGAAATTCTAGATAGTTGCAATTTTAAGAATTATTACTATTATTCACAGCTTTTAAGCATGCAGTTGGATGACGGATGGATGGATATTCAGCCACCAGAAATGCCAATTGTTGTTAAGAGGATCAAAGTCTGCAAAGTAGTATGCAGGGTTTAAGGCCAGAACACAGCATACTCTCCGACAGAAAGCATAAAGTTCACTGGGGGAATTTCTGTGGCCACTGCCTGAACAGCATGTGTGGAGAATGTTTATGAGGGTCGAGCCATGCAGAGCTGCTGGCCCTGGCATGTAATGATGAATCACAAATCAGTTAAAAATCGGTGCAAATGCATGAAGATTTAAACCGGCTGATGTGGAAAATGAATCACTATTGTAGGAGTACTTCACAGTACTTTAACAGAAAAACTGGTGTAATATTACATTTGATTTCACAATGTGAGTTTGACGTCAGATGTCACTGCGTATCACGTCGACATCGTACGTCAGTTTTTGGTTTTGAGCGAACGCGAGATGATGAATGAATTTGAAACTGAGGACGGCACAGTGGTTAGTGCTGGCTTCGGTCCAGGGCCCTTTCTGTGTGGAGTTCGCATGCTCTCCCCGTTTTCGCCGGGGACTCCAGGTTCCTCCCACGGTCCAAAAGCATGCAGGATAGGTTGACTGGTGAGTCTAAATTGGCCCTGTAGTTGTGTGAGTGTGTGCGACCTGCGGTGTGTAGGTGACTGCCTGGGCTTGGTTCCTGTCTGCGCCCCTTGTTCCCGGGATAGGCTCCGGTCTCCCCCGCGATCTCAGTTGGGATTAAGTGGTTTCAGAAAATGGATGGATGGACGCACCGCCCGATCTTCAATTGGCGGTGTGGCAGCATATTAGCTTTCCGGTAATCACAAACGAGGAGGAAACAGCGAGAAAAGCACAGACAAGACATAAACTGCATGCAAACATTGTAATAGACTGATAACATACACAAACAGGTCCACTGGCACCACCGTGAGCTGAGTGAAGATTATTAAAAGGGCAAAGCACGCTAAAAAGCTGCACATGCAAACCTTAGCTTATTTATTTGATTTATTTTTTTTTATTTACTTATTTTGATTTGGGATTTTTTTCAACAGTATTTTATTCAAATTCAGTTGCACTGTTCACAACAGTGTCAACAGTTCAGAAAGATAAATATAAGAATATTTTTGAATATATTTGTCTGCAGCTCATTCTGCAAAAAATGAGAAAATTGTATCGTGAACTCAGAATCGTGAATCGTATCAAATGGTGAGTTGAATGTATCGTTACATCCCTAGTTCTTACAGTAGTACTATGGTATGGTGGAGCCACATGACAGGAAGGCAGTACATTGCGAAGTCTGTTAAGAACATCATTCGCACTGAACTGCCCTCCATTGACCAGCTGTACTTTAACTGCCACAGTAACAAGGTTCAGTCTATAATCCAGGACTCTGACCACCATCCACAAACACTGACTAGCAGATTCATGAACAGCTTCATTCGCCAAACAATTCAAACCTGCAGCTTTTGCATCCCCTGTAACAGTCATTTCCACGGCAGCTGCACTGTACAGCTGTTACTGCACTTTATCCACCACTGACCACGTATCATCCAGTTTTGTCCTGCTTTGTATCGCACTGTTTCTGCACCATGTTGTCTTGTACTCCCTTGTGTTGTTATGCACCATCTGTGTTGTTCTGAGCAGTGCCATGATGCAATATTACAAAAAGATCTTGAGGAAATGCAGAGTTCTGGAGGAGATTCTCACAGATCATGGCATGTGTTTATACTGAAGAAACTGTACAAATTGCTAGACATAAAACACAGGACTGGCAACTGTGGTACGTTTTAACACCTTGATAAAAAACTTAAAATCCATAGTAAGTAGGACAACCTCATAGAACCTTTACTAGTCATTGTTCAGAAGATTAACACGGATTAAAAACCATTACTATGAAAGCACGCTAATCAGTTAAGTTGATTATGTGGAGAGAGAGAAAAAAAACTGTCTTTGAAAAAGATCAACCATAGAACGAAGCTGCAGCATTGACACCCCCTAGTGGTGATTTGAAGATAGTTCTGTCTGTAGCAGCTAAGCAGTAGATTTGGCGTCAGGTGCCATGACAAACTCAGTGCTGCTCGGTTTGAACGGCAGAAGCACAAAAATAAAGGGGGCATCTACTGCACGCCCCCCACCCTTGAAAATGGTACAAATTATCATGCAACAGTTTTCTTAAGTAAGTCTTTTTGGGCGTCTGCAGAAACCTCCACGATGCGATTGCCCTGATTAAGAAGTGCGCAGCGGATACAATTTGGGATGCATCGTTCATCCGATTTATTAATATATAATTATTAGTATGTCTATATTATTTTAGAAACGTTACTTGACGAATATTTTTCATTGAGATTGATTCCCCGTTTAAAATTTTGGTGACACTTCATATTTTTTAAGAGAGACAGACAATTTGACGCATGCAATTTGCAGAAATATGTTGTGCCGCTATAAAGTACACAGGCAGCATGACAAACATAAGTACTCACTGAAGCCACGACATACGCCCGGCTGGCCCCAGCGGTACCCCTAAGAAGAAGGCTTTTTTCACAACCCACGACCATCACGAGGGCAAAAAAAACTGAATAGCCTAGAATTTAGTTAATTACAAGGCACATATTTATTGGAGCAAGAGCTCTAACATAAAACTACCTTGTAATTATAAAGTATTATGGCTGTGAACAATGTACAAACAGGCACAGAAAGTAAAATACTCCAAAAATGCAAAGAACCTAAATATTTTTGTTTCCACCGATTCACTCTTGATGTGTTAGGAGTCACAGTTCAGTAGCCTATTCTTCAGTATCTGCATTTAAGACCACCAACTGCTCTTTCTCCTCCTTCGCTCGTCGGCTCAGAGTATTGGACTTGGTAAGTAATGTTGCCCTTTTGGTTCCAGCAGCACTCTCTGCTTCCTCTGCCATGTGCTCAGCATCCTTTTGTAAACTCTCACATACACTTTCCAGTGAGACTCTCTTCCTCTTGAGTTCCTCAAGTTTTCTTTTTTGCTTTTCGCTCATCTTTCACCTTTGGTCAGAGGCGCTTTGGTTGCTCCCCCACACACTCTGACATGGTCGCATATAAGCCTCTGTGCAACAACTGTTTCCTCTGATAAGTTGCAGGTCTCCACCTCTATTCGTTCCACTTCGGCTTGCCCATAGGACAGCAGCAGCAAGTTCTTGCAGAACATCCAGAGGTCAGGATAAGGCCCACTAACTTTTTGATGTAAAAAGACATCAACTTTGGATGGTGCTGAAGGAATGAAGGATATAAAATCCAAGCCTTTTGCCTCATTGTGCAGGTGATTATCAGACTGCTGGGATATTGCATCACCTGTAATTACATTAATTACAGTAGATTAGATGCAGATCAACAATGTCAATACACAGAATCACATGTAGAATAGGAAAGTGATTTATAACCCAATTTTCCTATGATACCATAAATGTGCAATCATTTTAATTTAATCTTGAGATATCTCTAGGCTCATCAAAGAAAATATAACTGGGCTGATGCTTCTTTTCAAACACCAAGAGTCGGTCTTCTAAATACTGCTAAAATCTACGTGTTAACACTATTCAGTTCAGGGACGGATTATGGGTTGTGTGGGCCCCTGGGTAAAACGTTCGCGAGGCCCCCCCCCACCACCACCACCTGCACCACCACCACAACCACCACAAGTCAAGGGCCCTTGGCAGCCAAACACCCTCCCTATAGGGTCAGGGGACCTTGTAGGCAGAGGATCAAAGAATGTAGGCCCTCTAAAATAGACAAACGAAAATACATTGCTGATAAGCGTTGCAAATTGTTTTGGGCTTGGGGCCCACGGGCCCCCTGCACCCCAAGGGCCCCTGGGCAGCGGCCCCGCTAACCCGGTTTGTAATCCGTCCCTGATTCAGTTAGATGTGAAAAAAGAAAAGCATAATTTAAAAATAATATTCTGAACTATCCTATTCTTATCCTATGATTTACCAGCAGATATCCTGCCTGCCAACCGATTCTCCTGCGCAAACTTCTGCATGAGATTTCTCCTTTTCTGCTGGCAGTTATCTGGCTGGTGTGCATTTTGTTTGGGTCCAAGCACGTCATCTCATGTACAATCGAGTACTTCAGAGGGCATTTATCCAAGGCCTTTTTGCACATTTTTGAGAGCACAATCTGGCAATTTTTTTTAATCTGAAGGACACCAAGGTCACTTCCACTGCCTTTGGCTCCTGACTGTCTCTGACAAAAAGATGGTTTGTCAAATTTCCAGAATCTTTCTGCACACTCAGCCCAAGGTTAACACTACCTCAGCTGTACATATCAAACCAGCTCAAACTCCATGTTATTCACATATTTTTTACTTCACAATTGTTTGATACATTTGTATGTAAAGATACCAGTGAATTCACAGAAGTCCCACCTTGATGACAGCCATTCCTATATCCACCTCCTTTGGACTGAGCCAGAGTTTTTGCCTGTACAACAGCTGTACATGTTGCTACACAACACTTAAACATTCTATTTCCTCAATGAACTATTTTTTTTGCAGCAAAAGCCATGAAGCAGCAATAAAATCTTTAAAATATGCTTACCAATAAATATGGTTCTCCCATTTAAACACATGTAAAGATAAACCATGGATATTTAAAAATCATGGGTTCGTTAATGAGTTTAAATGTTATTGAATGGCTTACCTTAAACTTCTCCAGTAAGTCTTCAGCGGTGGAGTGGCTCATGTACTGTGATCCCAGAACCAGGACTGCACTCGAGAGCCATTCTCATAATTCACCCAATACCTGACATGCACATCCAGTTGTTTTCTTTTGATGGTCCTGTTCATACTTACGTCAAACATGACAACGAAGCTCCCTTTTAATATATGGAGCGAGTCCAAATCGCGCAAGAAAAGCGGTTTTATCTTTACCACAAGTGACCCTGCGAGTCAGGGAACATCACCCTGGAGACGGTGTGAATGTCATCATTGGACGTATAGGAGTGATGTCGGCAAACCGTTTGCAAAGCCCATAGCACTTCTGCTTTCAGTGTGGGTTGAGGAGGATGTACTGAAGGCATTATTTGTCATGGGATCCGGAGACACTGCCAAAACGGGTGTAGGCCTATCTTTAGAGGTTGTACTTATCTCCACTGAATAAACATAAATCTGGGCTTATTCTATACTGAACAAAAATATAAACGCAACACTCTTGTTTCTGCTCCCATTTTTCATGAGATGGACTTAAAGACCTACAATTCATTCCAGATACACAATATTACCATTTCTCTCAAACATTTCTCACAAATCAGTCTAAATGTGTGATAGTGAGCACTTCTGCTTTGCTGAGATAATCCATCCCACCTCACAGGTGTGCCACATCAAGATGCTGATCTGACATCATGGGTAGTGCACAGGTGTACCTTATACTGCCCACAATAAAAGGCCACCCTGGAATGTGCAGTTTTTTGCTTTATTGGGGGTCTGGGGACTCAGAACCGGTCAGTATCTGGTGTGACCACCATTTGCCTCATGCAATGCAACACATCTTCTTCGCATAGAGTTTATCAGATTGTCAATTGTGGCCTGTGGAATGTTGGTCCACTCCTCTTCAATGGCTGTGCGAAGTTGTTGGATATTAGTGGGAACTGGTACACGCTGTCGTATACGCCGGTCAAGCACATCCCAAACAAGAGCAGCTGACCTGAGAAATAAGAAATAAGCTAAGCTGGAAACCTGGACCCTCCGACCAAGAATGCGTGAAGTACCCTCAGAAGGTCTACTAGAAGATGTACGTAGAAGACTACTACAGATCAGCTGATCTACACCACAGCAACAGTGATCCTTGAGCTGGAGCCGGACCGTCTTTGAAGACTCCGTAAATCTCCGTATAATAATATATATCTACGGGAACGAGAAAGGAGAAAGCAGAGAACAAGAACAAGATTTGTAAATGTAAGATTTGAAGGACCCCCGGCATGAAAAATAGAATAGTTCTCGTCATTAGTGAACATGTGTCTCGTCATTGTGTATCATGGACAGTAAGAGGGGGATCAATAGAGTGTTGTTATTATAACGTCTAAAAAGTCTGTCGATAAATCAATAAGAAAATAAATGAAGTCGTTTTCGCGAACACGCGAACAGGGGCCGGACCGACTGTAGGGGGCGTGGCCAGAGACAGCCATAGCTGTCAAGTCTCCCGTTTTGGCCGGGAAACTACCGTATTTTACTTCTCTTTCCCGCCGTCCTCCCGTATTAGTATTTTCCCGTAAATCTCCCTTATATTATATAGTTGCTGGATAGTGTAGTGGTAAGATCGCCGCCTTTCACACAGGAGACTGGGGTTCGAATCCCGGTTGTGGCCAAAAATATATTTTATATATTTTATATATTTATATTTATATTTATATTATATTTTATATAATTTATATTATTTTATATTTCCTGTCTTAAAATGTAAGGGATACTGGAGCCTCCCGTTTTGGCCGGGAAACTACCGTATTTTACTTCTCTTTCCCGCCGTCCTCCCGTATTAGTATTTTCCCGTAAATCTCCATTATATTATATAGTTGCTGGATAGTGTAGTGGTAAGATCGCCGCCTTTCACACGGGAGACCGGGGTTCGAATCCCGGTTGTGGCCAAAAATATATTTTATATATTTTATATATTTATATTTATATTTATATTATATTTTATATAATTTATATTATTTTATATTTCCTGTCTTAAAATGTAAGGGATACTGGAGCCTCCCGTTTTGGCCGGGAAACTACCGTATTTTACTTCTCTTTCCCGCCGTCCTCCCGTATTATTTTCCCGTAAATCTCCCTTATAATATATATATATATATTATATTATATAGTTGCTGGATAGTGTAGTGGTAAGATCGCCGCCTTTCACACGGGAGACCGGGGTTCGAATCCCGGTTGTGGCCAGAAACAACTGCTATCACAACTAGAGATTGATGAGGTACAACACGATTGCTACGACAAGGGGGAGCCAGGACGACAGGTCAGGGGGGAGATATCATCATCCCCACATTCCGAGATTGGGTACCAAGCCCCATATATATTAGTAGGCTGAATACAAGAGCAGCTGACCTGAGAAATAAGAAATAAGCTAAGCTGGACCAAGAATGCGTGAAGTACCCTCAGAAGGTCTACTAGAAGATGTACGTAGAAGACTACTACAGATCAGCTGATCTACACCACAGCAACAGTGATCCTGGAGCCGGACCGTCTTTGAAGACTCCGTAAATCTCCGTATAATAATATATATCTACGGGAACGAGAAAGGAGAAAGATAAAAATAATAATAATAATAATAAAATAATTTAATAATAAGAGAAAAATAAGAGAATAGTTCTCGTCATTAGTTCTCGATAGAATAGTTCTCTGTATCATGTGTCTCTGTATCATGGACAGTAATCAATAGAGTGTTGTTATTATAACGTCTAAAAAGTCTGTCGATAAATCAATAAGAAAATAAATGAAGTCGTTTTCGCGAACACGCGAACAGGGGCCGGACCGACTGTAGGGGGCGTGGCCAGAGACAGCCTGCTGACCATAGCTGTCAAGTCTCCCGTTTTGGCCGGGAAACTACCGTATTTTACTTCTCTTTCCCGCCGTCCTCCCGTATTAGTATTTTCCCGTAAATCTCCCTTATATTATATAGTTGCTGGATAGTGTAGTGGTAAGATCGCCGCCTTTCACACGGGAGACCGGGGTTCGAATCCCGGTTGTGGCCAAAAATATATTTTATATATTTTATATATTTATATTATTTTATATTTCCTGTCTTAAAATGTAAGGGATACTGGAGCCTGGTTGCGGATGGCTCACGGCGGGTGCCGGAAAATTTCCTTTATTTTCAAATCCAAACCTTGACAGGTATGCTGCTGTTCCAAATCATGGGTGCATGTTACAAGTGCGGAACATATTTTAACTTAGTACTAACTTAGCATCATATTTGATCTGATTCGACTGAATATCCCAGGTTTCCATCTCTCATGCATCTGGTGTGACGTGTTTTCAGACTCTCAGGCTGGCGCAAAGAAATCTTACGGGAATTGAACGTCTCACTCCGGCCAGCTGACCAAAGTTCGGTAACCTTGGTATTGTGTGTAGGAGATTCGCTATAACTATAATTTCGTTCTCCATTTACATGCCCGTAGTGTCTTTAAGTGTTATGTAGTTTTGCCTGAAACGCAAAAATAAAACAAAGCAATTAAAGCCGATCAGTGGCTCAAATTGTGCTGTAGCGATTGAAGAACTTTTGTCGGAAGTTGGATTCGAACTTGGGATGCCTTACTTGGGAGAACAGAATACCAGAATAGAGTAGGTTAAGTCCAGCCTTGGCTTCCAAGCTGACGTTTTTCTACATATGTGCTTGTGTATCATGGACAGTAAGAGGGGGCAGGCAAGGAGAGAATTTCTCTCTTTGGGGATCAATAGAGTGTTGTTATTATAACGTCTAAAAAGTATGATGGTCTGTCGATAAATCAATAAGAAAATAAATGAAGTCGTTTTCGCGAACACGCCGAATTATAACTATAATTTCGTTCTCCATTTACATGCCCGTAGTGTCTTTAACCGGCTGCACAAACTGGATCCGCCTCCATTACGACACAACTTTGCCCTTATTGGCTTAAGAATTTAGTCACATACATGACGTATATCTGCTATTTCTCCCGAGAAGCAGGTAAAGCAGTGGTAACTGCTTTGTAGTTAATTTACCTGGTAAAATTAAGTTTAAATAAATGATATAAATACTGTAATAGTACTCGTGAGCTTTGTTTATTTGTTATTAGTTATTGTAATGTTGCGCTGCTTTATTTGTTTAATCGTCTAGTCTGTGGAGACATTCAAGTTAATCAAATAAGAATTGCACTGTACACTGTACATGACCATAAAAACTTTGTATCCTTGAAATAAATGTTTTTGATCTTTTCCTTGGCAGTTATCTTTTTACACAGGGCCTCTATGTACACGATAGTTTTTTTTTTCACGACTAACAGTATGGATCAGGAGTTGGTTATTGTAAAAGAAGTAATGTGCATGCAGGTGATATTTGTATAGATTTATCCACACCCTTGTAGCAGTGCTGCCATTGCAGTCAGATCTCGCAAACTAGGAGTATTAGTTGTCTTTATTTCTCTTTATTTCTTGACGCCAACCCTCTCCATTAATCCGGGCTTGGGACTGGCACCTACCTGAGCTGGCTTGCTCCCTTAAGTGGCTGGGTTAGGCTAAACTATATATATATATTTACCAAGACTACAATAAAACATCTCGAAATGTGTAGTCTAGCAAAACGCAGTTTAAAGAAGGTAGCCTACCTGGCGAAATTGCAAACAAATTAAGGGCGTTAGGCAGCCTTTAGATCCTACCCATCATGCACTGCAGTTTTTTGCTAATTCCTCAAATGGAAAACTGTCCATCCATCCATCCATTTTCCAAACCGCTTATCCTACTGGATCGCGGGGGGTCTGGAGCCTATCCCGGAAGCAATGGGCACGAGACAGGGAACAACTCAGGATGGCGGGCCAGCCCATCGCAGGGCACACTCACACACTATTCACTCACGCATACACTCCTATGGGCAATTTAGCAACTCCAATTAGCCTCAGCATGTTTTTGGACTGTGGGGGAAACCAGAGTACCCGGAGGAAACCCCACGATGACATGGGTAGAACATGCAAACTCCACACACATGTGACCCAGGTGGAGACTCGAACCCGGGCCCTAGAGGTGTGAGGCAACAGTGCTAACCACTGCACCACCATGCTGCCCCCTAAATGGAAAACCATTAAATACAAAAGGAAAACAAAAGTGCTGTAAGACTGTATACTTATGTGTATGTTAGTAAAGGCTGTAGCTGAAACAACGGACCCCACTAATTAGAAAGGGGTAATTGTACACATGTGGCATCCAGTATGTTCTTCTATAACAGTTTTTAAAAAAAAAAAAAAACTCACATTACACAAATTGGCACTATCAAAACGAGGATTATGGGGAAAATGGGGACTGTGATGGAGATTACATACACGTAGGCATGGTATTTAGTTTTTTTTTAATCTGGTCACCTTCCAGAGTAATTGTAAACTAAAACCATCTTCACCCTATTTGATTCTTTATAAATGGACAATCAGTCGTGCAGTAAATGGGGGTATAGAGAGACACAGAGCTTGTCTAACAAGAAACCCTGGGAAGCTAACATTAATAGGGTGGGTATGGATAGCAAAACCATTGATACAGATTACAGATTTATATCTCACCTGAACCCTGGCGGGCTCCGTGCCAATAGGGGTTGGGATTAGGGTTAGTTAACTTAAGTAGTAATATTGATGTGTATATTCTCCTATTCTCCAGTCAGTGAATCGTGAAACGTAATGTTAATATGTTTCTATACCTATATGTTCTGCTTAAAAACCCATAAAGGCAAGCACAGTGTTTAGACATTCTGTTACTTAGACTAGTAAACACTAAGATCCTTCAGCTTTCAATTAACCTGACACAACAGTCTAAACAACAAATGTGTGCCATGTCATTTGTCATCTTTACATCTTGTATCCTTTATATGGTAATTGGATTTTCAAGGTGGAATTGCAGGTCGATCATTTTAAGGATCTAGATGTAAACCTCCCTGGTGTTGCTTTAATATTTTTTTTGCACAATTTGCTTCACACACTTCCTCCAGCAGAGAAGCTTACAATACTACACCCCACCAAATGACTGGATGATGCCTTTTTATTTAAGGTCTGGCTGTGAGCCTCGATTACCGATACACTATCTTCAGGCTCCTGCCGGGATCAGTCAGTATGGTGGACCTTTGGAGGAATGGGTACAAAACCATCAGGAAAGTTTGCAGGTGCTTCAAGAGTATGTGAAGGCTTAGTTGGAGGAACAAGCCACACCACGAAATCGGAAACACAATGAGTTGGTTAATGATTAGGGGTTTGATGAAGGTCAGCTGGTGTGTTTGCGGAACCATGTTCGAGGTAAAATACAGGATCATTGGGATGCCTGTTTGTATATGGTAGTTCGGTGTCCCCAAGATCAGGGTGCAGTTTACTCTGCAACTCCAATGGAGGGGGACGGGGTTGTCCGTCAAGTTCACCGAACAGAGTTGCGTCCAGTACCACAGGGGGTTGTTATGTCAGGGGAAGATGTTCTGGTAATGTCTCCTGAGTCTGGGTTGCCCACAGGGGCAACAGAAATGGAATCGGATGAGGACTCTGTGGTTTTACGGGGACAGGGCTGGTGGGAGGGGTCGCAATAGAGCATCCACAAGTAGGCCTCGTATAATGGAGGAGGTTATGTCCCCCCCGAGGTGTAGAGACCAGTTAAACGTTCGGTGAGGTCCACCACTGGTCATCATACCAACCCTTATAAGTTACCACGGTCAGTGAATGATCGTTCGGTTGGGGAGGAAGACCAGTGGTTTGGGGATAGAATTCTTAGCTGTGATCGTTGGGTCATCAATTTCATTTTGGGGGATGGATTGTAGCCAGGCAATTATAGGCAGGTATAGGAACTGCAGTTCGGACTGGAGGCATAGCCGGGGCGAGATGGCTGTGCATGTTCCGATGGTAGGGCATATTGGCAAAGGAGCAGGCACGGGAAAGACAGGCAGGGTCCTGATAGATTTGGGGGAGCATCGGCGGGCATATTGAATTTGCAGTGTAGCAGCCTTTCTGTTTGCTTGTTTCAGGGGTGAACAATCTTATCCGCAAAGGGCCGGTGTGTATGCAGGTTTTCGCTGCAACTCCCTAATTAGATTTCTAATTAGAGGACTGATTAGCTGAAGAGTCCTCATACCTGGTTTTGAAGAGCTGACCTAAAGGTTACCCCAAAAACCTGTTTTTTTTTTGTTTGAATGGGGCAGTGAGTCATGGGGTAAACTACTGTTCTTTAGGGGTTTTCAAGGTGGAATTACGGGTCGATAATTTTAAGGATCAGGTTGTAAACCTCCCTGGTGTTGCTTTAATATGTTTTATCTGAGGTTGTATCGTGTATTATCAAGCCAGCCGGCTTAGTGGCCTCGGGAGCGGGGTTTAGTGGGAGCAGCTGGCTAGTTTTATTTTCTTTTTTGTTTGTGTCTTTTTCTTTGTTGTATGTATATTTTGGGTTCATTATTAGGCAGGCTGGGCCTTTTGGCACCTGTAGTCTGGGTGCTGGATTGCCCATAGGGGTCTTTTTTATTGCTGTGATTTGCTGTGTCATTCACTAGTGTGATTTGTGCTGGATGTGTTTTTAAGGTTGTGCTGTGGCGTGTACCTGAGCAAACTTTGGGCAACCTGTTCTCTTGTTGGCTTTATTGACAAAGGGTGGATTAGTCTAATTACGGCCTGCTACAAATAGCTGCATATAACGTATAAAAAAAATCACCTTATGGGTGCTCCGTAGGGTAGCAAGATCTTGAGTTTTTTTTACAGTACTCGGGTACGTTTTAAAATTTTCGACCAATCAGCAAACATTATTCTGACAGCATAGCTGGGAAACCAATGAAAAGTGAGTGCAACGTTCTAGAACTTGACTTCGGGTTGACGCTCCCTATAAAAGAGCTGGGTACTGCTTCAAGGCGTTCAGTTGGCGCTACCTCCTGATAGAGTAGCACTGTACGGCTCTTGTTCCGTAAAACAACATCAAAAGGATGAAAAAAAAAACAATATTTAAAGAAGACGAAAAAAATCAATTTTTAAAGAAGACGAAAAAAACATCGTCTAAAAAAATAAGCCAAAAAAATAATATCCGAAGAAGGAAAAACATGCAAAGTAAAAAAAAACAAACAAAAATAAAAAACAATATCCAAAGAAGAAGGAAAAAAACATCCAAAGGGAGAAAAGAAGAACTGAAGGGCCAACGAGGTAGGAGGAAATACAAATTTCGTTTCAGCACCGTTGGAGTGCCAAGCCGTGAAAAGCATTTGGCCAGAAGACAAGGTAAGTGTTGTATCTGTTATTTTAAAACAGCGCTTTTCAAAATGCTGCTTTATAATCGTTTGAGATCGTTAGCCAGTGTGACAGCTGAAGGCTTTTTGAGTTTACCAACATAAAGTTTTATTTCTGTATTAGGACATTGTCAGGAACAATGATGTGTTCATCGCTATGATGTGGTCAAAAAGCGATGCATTGAATCTTAGAAACATTTGTGATTTTTCAAACGATGCTTTTCCTTTTATTTAATCAGTAAAATTTCCATCGGTTTTATATAGTGCCCCTTGAAATATGTCTTTAGCTCATTTTCCGGGCATTTTACTAGAATGCATCCTGAGAAATACACAAGCTCTGCTGCATTTCCGTGCCTCGATGTTTAGTGCCGAGTATAATTGTTGCAGTTGCCTTTTATATATTCCATGAGACCTGTTGGTACCAAGAGAAGTGTGAGACTGTCAGGGTGAATTTATCATACAATCGCACGCATAAATACCTGAGGGTTGCCAGTCCTTTTGCGTTGTTACAGGAGGACTAGAGCTGACGAGTGTGTTTCTACACACTATCAAGGGCATTGTAGTACAGTTTTCTCAGGTGGGAGAATGCTGCCGATCTCCTATTTGACAATACAGCCCTTGATATATTAGAATATTACAGAACTAGAAGCCTTTTGCAAGGAAGAATGTGAGAAAATCCCAAGTACAAGAACTGAAAGCCTTTCAGCTGGCTATAAGAAGCGCTTGTAAGCTGTGATATCTGGCAGAGGAGGTGTTACTAAGTACTGATTACGTAGGGTGCCCAAACTTTTGCAGAGTGCCATAATAATGTTTTTATTTTGTAATTTTGTTCAATTTATGGCATAAAAAGTAACTATTCATCAATGTTTGCTGAAAATATTGTGTATTTTTCCCCCAGTTCCTAAAGAGACTGTATTAACTGATATTGTTGCTTTTGTAATTGAAAAGATGTTATTTGTCAAGGGGTGCCAAACCTTTGCATAAGACTGTACACAGTGTGTGTATGTGTTTATGTGAGTGTGTGTCTGTGTGTGTGTGTGTATATATATATATGTGTGTGTGTGTATATATTTCTGTATATGCATGTGTATATATATATTTATATATAGTTCACACACATTCAAACTTATTTGAATACACATTCAAAATTATTTTTATTATTATTATTTTCGTTTTTTTTTTTTTTTTTGTGTTTTAAAATTTTTTATTTTTGCAATGGAAATAAAAATAAAGCAGTCCTCCGTAGAGGAGGGGTGGTGGAGGGAATATATATATATATATACATATATATAAAATAATTGTCACACAACTGGGGTGACATGCCTATCCTGCTCACCCAATTTTAGTGCACTTTAGTTATGCATAATGACCTTCTAGTCTCGATACACCCATATATATATATGTATATATATATATAGTTTTTTTTGTTTTTTTTTTTGCAATAGACAATAAAAATAACGCAGTTCTCCATAAAGGAGGGATGGTGGATGGAATATATATATACATATATATAAAATAATTGTCACACAACCTGGGTGACATGCCTTGCCTGCTCACCCAGTTTTAGTGCACCTTAGTTATTCATAATGACCATCTAGTCTCGATACACCCATAAATATATATGTATATATATATAGTTTTTTTAGTTTTTTTTTTGCAATAGACAATAAAAATAACGCAGTTCTCCATAAAGGAGGGATGGTGGATGGAATATAT